>NC_035436.2:46893423-47127687 GCF_002127325.2 Helianthus annuus | reverse complement strand
GAGATGAAGATGTGCATAAGACAGCATTTAGGACTCGCTACGGTCATTATGAGTTCCTAGTGATGCCTTTTGGGCTCACGAATGCACCGGCTGCGTTCATGGATCTCATGAATCGCGTCTGCAAGCCGTACTTGGACAAATTTGTCATAGTCTTCATCGACGATATCCACATATATTCAAAGAACCAAGCTGACCACGAGAAACACCTCCGTTGTATTCTCGAATTCCTACAGCGTGAGAAACTCTACGCCAAATTCTCTAAATGCGAATTTTGGCTACGAGAGGTTCAATTTTTGGGTCACGTTGTAAGTAAGCGTGGTATCCAGGTGGATCCCGCTAAGGTAGAGGCGGTCATGAATTGGCAAGAGCCAAAGACGCCCACAGAGATCCGTAGTTTCCTGGGATTGGCAGGATACTACCGGAGATTCATTGAGAATTTTTCAAGGATTGCTACGCCCTTGACTTCCCTAACCAAGAAGAAAGAAAAGTTCATTTGGGGCCCAAAGCAGCAAGAATCCTTCGAAACCCTGCAGCAAAAGCTGAGCAACGCACCTGTGTTAACCTTACCTGAGGGTACAGAAGAATTCGTAGTTTACTGCGATGCATCACACACAGGCATGGGGTGTGTGCCTATGCAGAAGGGCAAGGTTATTGCCTACGCTTCACGACAATTAAAGGTGCACGAAAAGAATTACACCACCCATGACTTGGAGTTGGGTGTCGTTGTATTTGCACTGAAATTGTGGAGGCATTACCTCTATGGTATTAAATTTGTGATTTATTCTGATCACAAAAGCCTTCAACATCTGTTCAACCAGAAAGAGTTGAACATGAGGCAACGCCGTTGGATGGAAACATTGAATGATTATGATTGTGAGATCAGGTACCATCCCGGCAAAGCGAATGTAGTCGCTGATGCCTTGAGCAGGAAAGAAAGGGTAAAACCTATTCGAATCAATGCCAAGAGCATTGAAGTCAAGAACAATTTGATTGAGAGGATATTAGCTGCACAGCGAGAGGCTGTGTTGGAAGCTAATTATCCTAAGGAAAAGTTAGGAGTAACTGAAGAACAGTTGACTCTTAGCAAGGATGGAATCCTTAGATTAAACGGACGAATATGGGTTCCAATCTATGGAGGACTACGAGATGTTATCCTCCAGGAAGCCCATAGTTCCAAATATTCGGTCCATCCGGGAGCAGATAAAATGTATCAGGACTTAAAGGCAAATTATTGGTGGATAGGCTTGAAAAAGTCTGTAGCCGCCCACGTAGCAAAGTGCTTGACTTGTGCTCAAGTCAAAGCTGAGCACCAAAAGCCGTCTGGCTTGCTACAACAGCCTGAACTTCCCGAATGGAAGTGGGAGTGCGTAACTATGGATTTCATTACCAAGTTACCCAAAACAAGGAAAGGAAACGACACAATATGGGTCATAGTCGATAGGCTGACTAAATCAGCTCATTTCCTACCCATCAAGGAGACGTATAGCTCCGATATGTTAGCCCAACTTTATGTTGATAAGATTGTAGCCTTACACGGCATACCTATGTCTATTATCTCCGACAGGGATACTAGGTACACGTCTCATTTCTGGAAAAGTTTCCAGCAATCTTTGGGCACGCGATTGAACTTCAGTACGGCTTACCATCCACAGACGGACGGTCAGAGTGAGCGTACCATTCAAACGCTAGAGGACATGCTACGCGCGTGTGCTATCGATTTAGGTGGTAGCTGGGATAAGAACCTACCCCTAGTCGAATTCTCCTACAATAATAGCTACCATACCAGCATAAAGGCTGCGCCTTTCGAGGCATTATACGGTAGGAAATGTAGATCGCCTGTTTGTTGGGCGGAAGTGGGAGAGGTCCAATTATCAGGACCGGAGATAGTTTTCCAGACGACGGACAAGATTGTCCAGATTCGGGAACGTCTCAAGGCTGCCCGCGATAGGCAGAAGAGCTACGCTGATCCAAAGCGTAAGGACTTTCACTTCGAAGTAGGTGAAAAGGTGTTGCTTAAAGTGTCACCCTGGAAGGGGGTGATGCGTTTCGGCAAGAAGGGCAAGCTGAGTCCGAGATACATAGGACCTTTTGAGGTCACAGAACGTGTCGGGTCAGTTGCCTATAAGTTGAACTTGCCTGAAGAGCTCAATGGAATTCACAATGTGTTCCACATCTGCAATTTCAAGAAGTGCTTCGCCAATGAATCATTGGTGATCCCACACACAGATGCGCATATAGATGAGAGCTTAAAGTTTGTAAAGAAGCCTTTGTCGATTGAAGATCGACAGGTGAAAAGGCTTCGAAGAAAGCACGTACCAATTGTAAAGGTCAAATGGGATGCTCGTAGAGGTCCCGAATACACGTGGGAAGTCGAAGCCACGATGAAAGAAAAGTACCCCTATTTATTTGAGTAAATCTCGGGTCGAGATTTATTTTAAGGGGGTGAGGATGTAACACCTCGAATTTTTGTGTCCAATGATGTGTTAACACGTGTCATTTGATTACACGTGGCATTTATATTAAATAAAGGACTAGTTTTGACAAACCTTGAAAGTATGTAAATTCGAGGGTTATAAATGTCAACAAAGGGTAAATATACTGTATAGTAACCCTAAATGATGCTCGTACCTTCAAACGAATAAATCATGGATCGTACGGAAGCGAAACGCGGAAGAAAGTGAGAGATTACAAGCTACAGGGGTTAACTGTGTCAACATGTTTAATTATACCTCTGAGTGACCCTTTAACGTTCCCGAGGCTTTGTAACAGTTTAATACACTCACTAGAATGCAATATATAAATTTCGCGAAGTTCCGTTTTAAAAACGAGAAAGTTATGATCAAATTCGTAGGAGAAGGGTTAAAAGCGTCAATAATATAATTTAAGGCCTTCCGAATAATAAATAAATTAACCGGGGGCTTAACGATACGGGTAAATAGCGCGAGGTCCTTAATTGTAATTAATCGAGGGCCATATCGCAAAGTTACCCCTTCAAACCCGAAAGGTCAGGTAATTAATTACCAAGATTTTATAATCATTACTAAAAAGATTTAAAAAGATTTATTTTTAACCCCTTACGGACCGTAAAGGGTAGGCCTTACGGACCGTAAGGAGGGGGAATGATTGCTGATGATCCGCCTGTGGTTTACGGACCGCAAGGCCGAAGCCATACGGTCCGTAAGCAACGCCCAGCGACAGATTGTTGGCTGCTGGCTGTTTTAAGCGGCAAAACATGAATTTATGGGTTTCTCAGGGTCATGGGCGCCCCCTACTCGACCCATAACTCTCTAGGACACATGCCACTGATCCACATTCATTTATAGGATGTGTTGTAATGATCTAAGGGCTTGTCTTTGACTATAAATAGACCTCTTGTGTTCATAACTTTCATCACAACTCAAACACACTTCACTGGTCATTCCAAAAGCTCTCAAGCATTCTTCTCTGTTCTATAAATAAGTCTCAACTTCTGTAAGTCCATTAGATCCTTTGTGGTTTGATTTATACTTAGTAAATAGCTAAAAACCAAACCGTCGTAAATACGGTTTGACTTCAAAATAAATCCGTAATGGCTCAGGCTTATGACGGATCAAAAGTAGTTATGAGTTGGTATTTATGTGGGTAATAAACCTCTAAAAGGGTTCCCTCTGATCACCACTCTAACTAGCTCAAATGTCGAGTCAAACGAATGCTTAAAAAGTCAACAGAAAGCTATTTTTGCGATTTGTGCATAATCTGTAATGTTTATGCTATGGAACCTGTTTAGACACTCATAAAACATGATATTAAGTATATAAACTTGTTTGCGCTCGTTTGAATCGACCATTTGCCATATTGACCCGGTTCGGAGCCGAATGTCGCAAGAGTTTGACTTTTGCTTTGACTTCAGTTCTGACCCATTTTAGTGAGGTATAGATATGCCTTAGGACTCTCTTAGGACCAGGTTACATGATGGTATGACCCTCTGTGACCGGTTCATAAATTGTCCGAGTCTTTTACGCATTTCCGTTAATCGCCTAAAAGTTGACCGTAACGCCCTCTTTAAAATAAAACGAGTATTTCGGACACGTGAACGGACCATAACCTTGCTTACTAAATTATAAGCATGTCCTTAAAGTTTCACGTCAATCCGAGGTCTAGAATAGGAGTTATGCTAAATAGCGCAATTAAAGTAAACTTTTGTAATAAACGGCGCAATTAGCATAACGCCTGTCTAAACCAAGATTTCGTCACCAAAACTTTTACCCACTGTTATAAAATAATATTTTTGGAATTTTAAAGATTTTTAATAATTTTTACCTTGCTCATAACCTGCGGTTATGGCTACGGTTCGGTAAATACCGAATATGCCCTTTTCGGCCAAAACTTGAGTTCTACAAGGTCTTTTGACCCGATTCCAGTCGCTACTAATTTTAAATAATAAATAAAGTATTTTAGACTCTATAAACTATTCGGGAAACTCAGATTTCCTGTAGAACTTGAAAAGCTCTTTAAAAGTCTTTAAAATGACCGAAAAACCCCTACAGGGCGATATATTAACTAAAACTCGTTACGGGCATCACGGAAGGTATCCTACTGATACCACAACCTCTTTAAGGCATACTGACTTAGGAAATAAGCGTAAGACTCTCATGGTTAACCGTTTCGCCTATTGCGCGCACGGTTCGGCTTATGAAACTAGTTTTCATAAATTAGCCGATACGGGTCAAATTATATTATTTGGACCCCAAAATCCAGAGTGTGAACCTTAAACCCATCTAAAACAAATCTCTGAACTTGTTGGGTCAGAATCACACTCCATTCTCGGTTTTCGCCTTTCGCGCGATTAAACCGTATTCACATTTCGGAACCAACCGGTCTAGGCTACGGCCAATATAAAGACTCGTTAGGATTCTAATAGGTTAATTAAAACCTTCGTTCCAGAAGAGGAGCCCCAGTAAAAGCTATCGGTGATTTAATCAAACTAAGGATAATACTTGCAAAGGTAAATACTTTAACTTATTTTCCCTTATACGGGCTTGGGATACGGTATATTAATACCGCTTGTTTGAGCATCATATCTTCCATCGCTTAGGTGGTTAATTGAATAATGTGATCGGCTCCTTTAAACAGTCTTGTTACTTAAAAGCCTTTGGGGGGTTAATGACCGTTGTCCCGGATATCCTTGGCATCATTTTACGAAATGGCCACGACCTCGACATCCCGGTGTAGGCGTACACCCGGTATATTATGTCGACATTATTATTAAAAGACGTAGCCGTTGGTTTTTACACTACGGTTTTACGCAATGTGGTGTGTCTATTAATCTTTAACCCGGACAGGATCCGGGCTACTGAACGCATAAAAGGACATGTAATTCGTTCACAAGATTTTAATAATTTTTCCAAGTTATAAAAGAATTTGTGCCTTGTGCATTCAAATCAATTTTAATAAACATTTTTAAATGTGTCAGTTGAACGTATTTACCAGTGTAAACTGACGTATTTTTCCCCAAAAGATTAAGTGCAGGTACTATACGAAATGGGCTGGTAATAGCTTCCTAAGCATCACGAATAGTCTCGCAAACTCGATGCTGTATCTGAATGAACAATATTTTATCATTATTTTGATCCGCTGTGGATACATTCGACTTCTGTAATACATTTGATATTACAACCAGAGGTTGAAGTATATATTTATCTTTAAGCTTCCGCTGTGCATTCATATAATTGTGTGGTTTGACTATATTGTTGCCAACTACGTCACGGTAATCCCCCACCGGGCCCACCGGTGATACACGTGGAAATCGGGGTGTGACAAAAATCTTCCCCATCTCTCCCTCTCTCTATCTTAATCTTCTTTATATCTTCAAGTCTTGTTCTTGAAGATTCAACACCCTTTCTAGTAAACCTCAAGTTAGTGTGAAGATCTAAGGGTGTTCCTAAGGTGTTGTCAAGTGAATACAAGCTTCCTATCATCTCACAACCAACTTGAATCTTGAAGGTATAACACTTATGTTTTACCATTGATTCATAGTTGTTCTTAGATGATTTAAAGTTTCTCTTGAATCTTGGGATTTTCACTAAACTTGAAATCTAAAAATGAAATGGGTCTTGGTTACAAAAAAAAGGGTGGTGTATATATACATGTATAACCGTACATATACATACATATATATATATATATATGTGTGTGTGTGTGTGTGTGTATGAATTTTGAGTTTGGTTGTTGTTAAATACTCGTTTATATTGTTGCTTGTTCTTACATAATGGAAAAAAATGCAAGTTTTTGGTGATTCATGTATAGATGACCAAGTACATCAGCAAATAACATAAATAAATCTCATATTTGATGCATCTAAACCCATATAAAATGTGATGCTATGTTAGTGTGCTTTAGGCACTTGTACATGAAGATACATGTTGGTTTAAAGCTCAAGAAATGATAAAAAGGGGTTGTTTGGAAAAAAATGTTTTAGATCAGGTTATAAACACTAAAAATAACTTTATTTGATGTATTATAATGGCATGAAACTTTAATATAAGGTTGGTAGCTTTACATGTTGTACATATAGCTTAAAAAGTGGTAAAATATGTGAAATCTGCATGATTTAAATGCTTTATTTAAGACCTGCACTATGATGAGTAAAACCATTATTTTATTCAGTAAATAACATGGGTTATGTTAAAATTTCAAGTCGTTTCGATTAGGGATGGTTCGGGTAACGTTTGATGCAAACCTATGCGGTAAAACGGTTAAAAATCGCCTTTTCGAAGGATTTTTATTAAACTGTTTTAGATCAGTAACCAAACTGATATTTTTAGTATAAAAATAAGTATTTTAACTTATATTAAGTTTACTTGGTGTTTGGTTAGTCATACGTGACTTGCGACGCTCAAAAAAAAGTTACCGAAACGCTAAAATAAGTGTTTTTCGACATAACTATAATGGGTTGTTCATGAGAAAATTTTATATGTTACAATGTGCTATGTGTTTTATAATATGTGTATGATGACATGATAATACTTGACAAGATTATTTGTTTTACGCTTGAGTACATATACGCGAATATACCAAAATAATCAAAAATAATAACTTTTCAAGGAATCTCAAAGTTATGTGAAAATTCTAAGTATCGGAGAAACTTCGTCATTTTTATGATTTTTGTTTATTAAATCATTCTTATTTAATTTAGGACAAATAAATAATTTGAGGGATTGTGTTAGCATATAAAAACGCACCCAAAGGTGAGTACATAGTTCCCCTATTTTACTGTTTTCAATTGTTTTGGGGTGATTCATATGTATCAAAACGATTTCGATGTTTTAACGATGGTTTCACAACGAGTAAGATGGTTTATATCAAACTAATAACGATTTCGATAATGTGAACGAGCTTGTTGGTTGTAATTACATAACAAATGACATTCATTAATTTCAGCCAAACCGACCAGTATTAGGTTATGGTACCATAGGATCCGACAAATCCCGTTATCAGACCGGACCCATGGTTATGTGTGGGTTAGGTGGGTAACGATCGAATCTGATGATTGTTAACTTACCCTTTGGAGGTTTGTTAATGCGAAAACGAGTTGAACAATAAACGAGTCACACAGGTTTGAATGTTATTAGCGAGACGACCAAAAGTAGTTTCACAATCTAAAACGAGAATGATTTAAACGACTAAAGAGATGTTTAACGAATTAAACGATCTGGGTAAACAATTGGAAGCGATGTCACAAAAACGAGGTTTTCGAAACGATATAAACTATACGAATTTTATTACGAAAAGGATTTACGATTTGGTTTACGAAAAACAAATGTTTTGGGTAAAGATTCATGGCTTCGAGGTTTATAAATTATAACCAAACTATTTTGATTCGGTTATTCCTTTTACGATACAAACATTTTATAAAACAAGGTTTTTTAATGACAATTAACAAGGTTGCACAATTTATTCCAACGTATAAACGAGCCATGAATCTGACACTCTCACAAAACCTATGTACTCGCCAGCATTTCTTTGCTGACTTTGTTTTTACATATGTTTCAGGTGAAGTTGCTTAGTGTTGATTGCGAATAGGAAGCATGCTCACTTAGGACCGGACGAGGCCTTAGTGATTTAATAATGATATTAGTCTATGTTTGATTTGCTTGTTTAACTTTAAAACAATGTTTAATATTTAATGAAATGAAACTTTTCGTACCCACGGTTTGAAATAATAATTCTGTTACAACACTCCCCGGCGTTTCTGCCACGATTTGTCGTTTTACGTGGTCGGGGTGTGACAACGTGGGCGTGTTGGCTGGACACGGCCCCGTGTCTGGCAAAAAATGTGCAGAAATAAACAAACAGCAGGTCTGGGGGAGTGGGCACGGGGGCGTGTCGGCTGGACACGACCCCGTGTCAACAAACTGCAAGGTTGAAAAAACAGGTTTCTGTCTTCGGTTTTCCTGTCCCGGCTTTAGTAGTACTAATATTTAGTACTCTAAGCCTCATATGTACTTGTCTTATCAATAAACACCATACCAAACCACTGCAAATATCCTAAATTACCAAAGTTTATCATCCACGTTACAAAGTTAAAAATAAAAACAAATGCAGAAAAATAAAAAGAGTTGGGGAAACTAAATTATTCAACACTTCGGCACGTAGGCCGGAAATCATTTGATAGAAAAGAGGGTTAACCCGTGGGATCATCAACCACCTGTTCCTGCTCCTACTCCACCCGCCTAATCCATGTCTTCATCTCCGTCCTCGTCATCACCTTCTCCTCGATGCCCCGCCATGTACTCCCGGATACTCCCAATGTTATCTTGGATGTCGGATATGTTTCTTTCAATAGCCCCAACCCGGTTGTACGTGTTGTTGGCGAGGTTTTAGGTGTTCCTAGTGCACATGAGGTTTTCCTGCAATAAATCATGTAAACTTTGGAAGTTAGGAATCACCTCCTTGTGAGGAGGATTGGCCAGGATCACCGTGAGGCTGGTACTGGTAATGGGGAGGTTGTTGAAACTGTGGAGCGTGAAGGACTAGCGCCTCTTGCGGGTTTCATGCATGCCCTTGGACCCTTTGAAAGCTTACCGACCCGTCTTCAGCCTCATAGATCAAGTTCATGGACCGGAAAATGTGAATGTCTACCTTTCCGGACCATGGGCTTCTTTCAAACGACCGGGGCATGTTCACAAAGTTCTTGAACAGACGGTATATCCATCCACCGAAGAGGATAGGGGTGGGTTGAGTGGCAAGCTTGTTCCAGTGCATGTTTCGGAGTAGGAGAAAAGGAACATCGAGGTGTCTACGGGTATCAATGCAGTGAAGGACTATCAAATCTCTCAACCCAACAACGCCACCGCTATCATGCTTTTGGTTAAGAGAGTAACCGAGGACTCTATGGATGTATCGGTAGAGTGGGTCCCTTAACTTGGTACTCTTAGTGTTGCTTGGGTTGTAGTGCCCTTCACCAATCTGAGCCCACGCGGCTTGGCGTTCGTTCTCACCCAACTCTCGCACCCCTCCGGTGTTCTCTTCATTTCCCGCATCCTCCTCCGGATACAGCCCCACTACAGACCCGAACTGCGCCATTGAAATTGAGTACTTGGTCCCTCCGCATCGGAATTGTACCCCATCGTTATCAAACGGGTCGCACCTTGAATAGAACACGAAGGTGCTATAGAACTCCAAATTATACTCTTGAACCGAGCGTTGGCGAGCAGTTAGTGCAACTCTAAGTGGGCCGGTAATGAGGTTGTTAAACCGGTCAAGTTGGTTCACCATGGCTAAAAGCTCCATACATGCTTGTCTCGGGTATTCTTCCGGTCTTGTTTGCAACACATCGAATCTAGCCCTTTTATCCAACTCATTGGCGTTGAATCTTGTGAACTTCTTTGACATCTGAAAGAATACAACAAACAATTAGCGCGAACAGTGGAATTCTCGAAAGAAAACTGCAAACAGTTAGCTGGATACGGCCCCGTGTTCAGCGAGCACGACCCCGTGTCCAGGCTGCTGTTACTCAAAAATTCCATTTTTTGACCCGGTCCTGAAAAGTTGAAAATTTTTGGTTCATTAGGTGCGGTTTCCCCGAAAATGAAACCCCAAGTGCCGTTTTTCCCAAATCAAACTGTTTACCCCTTCGATTTTATCTTTTTCTGTACAAAAACAAGGGTTTGGGGTTTTTGTGAGAAAACGGGCAAATCTATCAACAATACAAGTGGATTTACTTCCCATAACACTAATCTAATCTAATGCTAATAGATTTATGCAAAAATTTCGGGTTCGATCCGGATGAACTTCAAGAACCCTAGATTTTTCCCCAAATTTTTGATGTTTTAACTACATGCAAGTAACTAATCTAACTACTAATGATGATAGAATCATACCTTGATGTTGTTAGAGTGAGAGGAGACATCGAAATTCTGCAGAAAATCGCCTGGACCAGAGCGTTTTGTGGGGAAACGGGGCGTGTTGAAATGAAGAAACTGTTTTGAAAAAAGGGGTTTTATCCCGACAGTTGCGCGGACACGGCCCCGTGCCGAGAAAAGTTTTGAATATATATATATATATATATATATATATATATATGTATATTTAACGTGCTCGTGTGAATGCCCTGTTTTCCCAAAACTTGGTTAAAAGACTTACCGGTTTCAATGTTAATCCGCTTATTCGTAACTCACCAGGTATGACGTTGTTACTTTTACTCTTCGACCGTTTGAAGCGAGATTTCTTCCCCGTCATCCTCAATGAATCCTTGATTGAGTTTCAACCGTTGGCCATTGACTTTGAATGGAATTCCATTCCGAGATTTAATTTCTACTACACCGTGAGGAAAAATGTGGGTGATGGAAAAAGGTCCTGACCACCTAGATTTTAGTTTACCCGGAAATAATCAAAGTCGTGAATTAAACAATAGAACTTGATCTCCTACTCGAAATTCATTAGGTTTAATGTGTTTGTCATGCAAATTTTTCTTTCTTTCCTTATAAATTTCGGAGTTAGAGTATGCATAATTCCTTAATTCGTCTAATTCATTTATTTGACAGAATCGATTTTTACCGGCAAATTCTAAATCTAAGTTTACATTTTTTATTGCCCAGTAGGCCTTGTGAGCTATTTTCACCGGCAAATGACAACTTTTTCCATAGACGAGCTTATATGGGGTTGTGCCTATTGTTATTTTATAAGCAGTTCGAAAAGCCCATAAAGCATCATCTAATTTATCGGCCCATTCCTTTTTATTTAATCCTATGGTTTTTTCAAGTATTCGTTTTAAACCTCTATTAGTCACTTCGGCTTGTCCGTTTGTTTGAGGGTGATATGCTGTTGAGACCCGGTGATAGACCCCATATCTTGTTAAGATTTTTTCAAGTTGATGATTACAAAAATGGGTATCTCTATCACTTATTAATGCTTTAGGTGTTCCAAAACGAGAGAATAATATTTTCAGAAATCTTACCACGACTCTTCCATCATTTGTTGGAAGTGCCTCGGCCTCGGCCCATTTAGACAAGTAATCTACTGCCACAAGTATATATTTGTTTCCTTTTGATGGCGGGAAGGGTCCCATAAAGTCGAGTCCCCACACATCAAAAATTTCACAAACAAGAATGCCATTTTGTGGCATTTCGTTTTTGGAGGAAATATTACCTGATCGTTGGCAAGCATCACATGTCTTGACAAGACTTTGCGCGTCTTTGTAAATGGTCGGCCAATAAAATCCTGAATCAAATACCTTTCGTGCGGTACTAGCGGCACCATGATGTCCTCCGTATGGACTTTCATGACAATGGCGGAGAATCCTTCTTGCTTCGCTACCATGTACGCATCGTCGGATGAGTTGATCGGCACACATTTTGAAAAGATAAGGATCTTCTCAAAAGTATTGCTTCACATTAGCAAAGAATTTTTTTCTTTGGTGATGTGGCCATCCTTTTGTGACTATACCGCTAGCTAGGTAATTAGCATAGTCGGCATACCATGGTTCTTCCTTGTATTCCACCATTTCTAAGGACTCCATTGGAAATTTTTCGTTGATTTGCTCGTCCCTAGTTGCCTCCAAAGCTGGGTCTTCTAAGCGTGAAAGATGATCTGCTGCGGTGTTTTCTGCTCCTCTTTTGTCTTTGATTTCAATATCAAATTCTTAGAGGAGTAAAATCCACCTAATCAAACGGGGTTTTGCGTCCTGTTTCTTGAAAAGGTATCGAATGGCTGCATGATCTGTATAGACTATTGTTTTAGAAAGAACAAGATAAGAACGAAATTTATCAAAAGCAAATACAACTGCTAGTAATTCTTTTTCAGTTGTTGTGTAATTCTCTTGTGCATCGTTAAGTGTTTTACTAGCATAATAAATTGGGTGAAAATGCTTTTCTTTTCTTTGTCCCAAGACTGCTTCAACTGCAAAGTCACTTGCATCACACATGATTTCGAAAGGTAATTTCCAATCAGGCGCTATCATGATAGGTGCATTGACTAGCATTTCCTTAAGTGTAAGAAATGCTTGATTGCAATCCTTGTCAAAAATGAAAGGGGCATCTTTTTCAAGTAATTTCGTTAGAGGTCTTGAAATTTTAGAAAAGTCTTTGATAAATCGCCTATAAAATCCGGCATGCCCTAAGAAACTTCTGATTGTTCTAACGGAGGATGGTGGAGGTAATCGAGAAATAGTGTCTATTTTTGCTCGATCAACTTCCATTCCTTCGCTTGAGATCTTGTGACCGAGTACTATTCCCTCTGTTACCATGAAATGGCATTTTTCCCAATTAAGGGCGAGGTTAGTTTCCTCACATCGGGATAGCATTCGTTCAAGGTTATCGAGGCATTGGTCGTATGAATCTCCAAAGATAGAAAAGTCGTCCATGAAGACTTCCATCGTTTTTTCTATCATGTCATGGAAGATGGCCACCATGCAACGTTGGAATGTTGCGGGGGCATTACATAGACTAAATGTCATGCGTCGATAAGCAAAAGTTCCATAGGGACATGTGAAAGTTGTCTTTTCTTGGTCTTCGGGTGCTATCAGGATTTGAAAGTAACCTGAAAAACCATCCAAGAAACAGTAAAATTTATGACCGGATAATCTTTCTAACATTTAATCAATGAAGGACAAAGGAAAGTGATCTTTCCTTGTTGCTTCATTTAATCGTCCATAGTCTATACATACTCTCCATCCTGTGACGGTTCTTGTTGGTATTAATTCATTCTTTTCATTAGTTATTACCGTCATACCTCCCTTCTTTGGAACTACTTGGACGGGGCTTACCCAAGGACTATCGGAGATAGGGTAGATAAGTCCAGCGTCAAGTAATTTGATGACTTCGTTTTTAACCACTTCTTGCACATTTGGATTTACTCTACGTTGTGGTTGTATTACCGATTTGTAGTCATCATTCATTATAATTTTGTGCGTGCACATGGAAGGACTTATTCCTTTAATATATACAAGCTTCCAAGCGATCGCGTTTTTGTGTTTTCTCAAAAGTTTAATTAATTTTACTTTTTCTAAACTACTTAATTTAGATGAAATAATTACAGGTGATTTACCACCTTTGTCTAGAAAAGCATATTCCAAACCTTTTGGAAGTTCTTTGAGCTCAAGAGGTGGGTCTTTAGGAGACTCCTTATTTGGTTGCTCAAGAACCTTAAAAGTTTGTTCTATGGCGACCTGTTCTTTAACAAAGTGGTCAATCTTTTCACTTGTATCGGGTGGCTCATCTTCATCTTCAATTAGGGGGTTATTGTTGCCAAAAGGATATTTCATTGAGCGCTCAAGATCTATGCTCCTTTTGAATGCCCCTAGTTGAAGAGGTAGATTGTTGAATCTCCGGTTTTTCAAACCTTTGTGAGTTTTTACAAATGGTCGTCCCAACACTAGAGGAGCGTCATCGAGGATGACAAAGTTGGTTGGGATTACCATTTGATTTGTTTGAACCAAGACATCCTCAACTATGCCGATTGATTTTATTACTTTCCGGTCGGATAGAAAATGGGTATTTGAAGTGGAGAAAAATCAGTAATACTTAATTTTTCGAAAATGTAGTTAGGCATTATGTTAACACAAAGATCTTTATCAATCGTGATATTACTAATAAAGGAATTTTGAAAGAAACATGGAACCGGTGTAATGTTAATTTCAAATGGGTCTTCTTTTATTAGCGAAGTTTGATCATTAGTTAACTTAACACTTACCGTTTCATCAATTTTAGTGTTAGTGTTTAACTCTTTTAAAAACTTAGCATGAGTGGGTACTAAACAATGATTTTCAAAAGAAGGTGACAAGAGATTAATTTCTTTAAAATTAGACTCTTCTTGAATTTTAACGTTGACGGACTCACCTCTTTCGTTGTTTAACTCATGTGTTGGTTTTTCACTTACTTGTTCTTCCATTTTTACACTTCCTACTATCTCTTATTTATTTAATTATTCTCTTGCGCGAGACTCCTATTCCCTTGCGCGAGACTCCTCTTCCCTTGCGCGAGATTCTTTTATGTAACGTTCGATAGTTTTAAGGTGTTCTAATATCCTATTGGTCACTTCAGTCATTGAATAAGGATCGGGATCCTCAAAGCTTGAATCCGGTTGTTCGATCCTTAGTTCCTCATAGTACTCATTTGAAGTAGATGGTTCACACCATTGTTCCTCATTGTAAGTAAATGATGGATAAGGGTCGTAATTTTGTTCTTCATAATACTCATATGAGGTGGGTTGTTCACGCCATGGTTCCTCATAATAAGCATATGAAGGTGGTGGCTCATATCTTGGTTCCTCAAAGTATGAGTATGAAGGCTCATACCTTGGTTCATCAAAATATGAGTATGAGGGAGAAGGTTCATACCTTTGGTCTTCATAGGATGTGTATGAAGTTGATGGTCCGTACCTGGGCTCCTCGTAATAGGTGTATGAAGTGGATGGTTGAAATAAGTTACAATATTGTACCGAGTGTGGGTTACCACAATTAGTGCAATAGTCTTCCCTATAATCATCCTCCTCATAGGTGTAGTTGTAGCCTCCTGAGTATTGATCCATAAGAATCACTCAACAGACCACAACAGAGTCTCGGGACCAGAAAACAAAAATAAAGACGGAAACAGAGGATGGACACGGCCCCGTGTTTAGTGGACACGGCCCGTCTTCAGTATTTGTATCTGGGCGTTTTAATTAAAGTTACTGGTTTCGTTGAGCACGGGGGCGTGTTCAGTGAGCACGACCCCGTGTTCAGACTCTGTATCTGGGTGTTTTATCAAAAATATGCAGCACGGCCCTGTGTTTAGTGAGCACGGCCCGTGTTCAGGTTACTGTAAATGCAAACTAAACTAAAATGCAGAAAAATATGCGCGCGTTTTGAAAAGGTTTTGAAAAACTGATTAGGCTGTCGATTTTATGCTTTCTTAAAATCCTCGTGTCCCCGGCAACGGCGCCAAAAACTTGATGTGCGTTAGGTGTAATATAATTTAGGTATATATTTTAAGCCCTTTTACACTTTTTTAGCCAGATTTTAAATTTATAAAACACGATATTTACTAACACACATATGGGCAATTGCACCCATCGTGAGCGTAGTATCGTGTTGGTAAGATACCGAGGTCGTCCAAGGACACAAGAGCTTTTAGTACCGGTTTATCCTCAACGTCTAATCAAATCAAAATGTTAGAAAAAGGTTTTTAAACTAGAAAAAATAAAACCAACTAAAATGCTGAAAATAAAAATAAAAGTAAAAATAGATAGACATGATGAATCACTTGGATCCGACTCGTGTATAGTGTAACCTTTGATTATTTTCGCACTTTTTCACTTGTTTAAGAGATTATCTTAGTTATTGTAGTAGACCCCTCTTTTGAAGGTGACGTTACCCTCAACCCAGTAGTTTGAGTCAGCAAGGATACAATCCTAAAGGGTCGGATTATTGAAAGATAATTAATTAAGTTATTAATGCATAATGTGGCAGGCCCCTCTTTTGAAGGTGACGTTACGCTCGGCTAAGTAGTCTGAGTCAGCAGGGATACAGTCCTAAGTAGCCGGGTTAAAGTTTTAATAGTAGTTTAACTTATGAGGGGATCAAAGAGTTTGGACCCCCGCCATCCAATACCGGTGGGTATTGAAGGAGGTCCTACTAAATTTGACCCAGTTCCTTTGCAGGATCTATACACTGAACAATGGCAAGACTCTTACCAAACCGTTCCCTTAACCCTCGACCAGGTAGCCAACATACCTCCATATAGACCGCTGAGATATGAATAGTGAAAATCTTTTATTTTATATAGACAGTAAAATAATGCCAAGACACCACGGACAAACGATAAGGAAGAATCACCTTCAACATAAGAAACTAGTTATTAAAGTCATTAATACATAACCAATTAAAAAGTGCAAAAGATTAAAAATAAAAAGTATTACACTAAACACTTGTCTTCACCAAGTGATGTAAGAGACTTAGGCAAACATGGCCTTTGATTGTCAAGAACTCTTACGATCAATCTTGGATCCCGAGCCGACTCACACACTCTATGATGGACAACGGATGATGGTGGTGGATGATGGTGTTGTGATGGTGGTGGGTGAACAGAAGCTCGGGCACGACCCCGTGTGCCAAGGGATGAGTTGCAAGAGCTCCAAGCACTCCTATTTATAGGCTGAACAGAAGCTCGGGCACGACCCCGTGTCCATTGGGCACGGCCCCAAGTCCATCCTCCTCTCTTTCTTCATTAAATGCAGTTTGTCTGCATTAGTTGACCACGCCCCCGTGTCCGCTGAGCACGACCACGTGTGTAGAAGCCTTTCTGTACTATCAAGATTTGCCTGGATTCTGCGAATCTTATAGTTGACCACGACCCCGTGTTCGCTGAGCACGGCCCCGTGGTGGGCAATAGAAGCTTCTACAACTTTGTCTTTTCTGCTGACACTTGGGCACGCCCCCGTGCTCATCGAGCACGGGGCGTGTTCAGCCCTCTGTTTCCTTGTTTTGCTTGGGAAGATGCTGTCGGGAGGCCGGGCATGCCATGTTTGTTCCTTTTCTTGTATTTATGTTAGATTTAGCTGCCTTTTTGCTTCTTTTGTTTATTTGAGCTCATTTAATCCTGAAAATAGAAAAGGAAGACAAAAGCACACTTTTTCCAACATTAGTACTAAAAAAGGGTTAGTTTTACACCACAATTGATGTAATTTATATATTGCATTTTGTGCACATCAGGTAGCGTGTAACGGACCTAACACTTACTTAACATGTAAAGGCACGTTATTAGTTACCGAGCAAACTAAGGTGAGTTCACTACTTTTCCACAAGCATGCGTCCCGGGGGGACAAACAAACTACTATTCCTGAGAGGAATACTTTTCAAACTATTGTTCCTAGGAGGAATACTTTTCTATATGTTGTAGTTTAAATTCGATGTTGGTTAATAAACCCAAACTCTATAATGAAAGTCCCTACTTACATACCGAGCTAGTTGGCTGAGAGGCAACGGGGTATTAGTTGATAGCGCTATTATGCCTGACAAACCTCACACCGAACCTTGGAGGGCGGGCGTGAACTAATGACCTTAAACACTTTGATCAATGATGATAGACATTGATGAAGGCACCAAAAACGAACAGTCAATCGGTATCGAGTTTATTATTCGTAACATGTCTTTAAACAAACACTTACATGATTTTCGTTAAACAAAACTGTTAACTCGCCAACTTTATGTTGACACACTTTTCTGCATGCATGCAGGTTGTTAGATACATTACGCTTTGGAACATGCAGAGCTAGGAGTGTCATGGGGCATGCTATAAAATTATGAAATTTAAAATGATTTGGTTTGATTATATTGAAACAGTTACAATTGCTTCCGTTGAACACATGTTATGTTGAAATGCTATTTTGAATTACACTATTCATGTTGGAAAAAACTTTTGCATTTAATATTATTTTACTATTCGTTCAATGTGATTAGTGGCTAGATCCTGATACGTCACACGCATTTAATAATATTTTACAAGTGGTAATTTGGGGGTGTGACAATGTTGACATGAAGATGAGTGGTTTAGCTAACGTGTTCATGGGTTCAACCGGAAACTGACATCACATGTGAATTGTGAAGCTTGTGTGGGTTCATGTCATATTCTTGTGTTGGTGCTTGAAATTTACAATCCTTACATATTGCATGAAAGTATGCTAGTAAAATGGTTCATGAACCAGATCGAGTCATAAACATATATGCACATAGCAACAAACAAACAAACTAGTAGAGTCATAAACATATATGCACATAGCAACAAACAAACAAACTAGTTCACTGAGACCAAAGGGTTTAACTCAGCATGTATTTGAACTGCACACAACAAACAACATACTTTCTTTTTCACAAAGAGATGACATTTGACTCATGAGCCATGAAGTTCTCCCCTGGCCTATAGTATTTGTTAGGAGAGTATAGCCCCAGATTTCCAACTTCACTTGTGTACAGACAAGCAAATCTCTCCACCTATATAAATTATAATCCGGAACTCATGTTCAGTTTTGTATACAACGAAAAAAGGCGGGTCAGGCTGTTTAAATTACGGGTCAAACAGGTTCAAGTCTAAACATGTACTTTTGAGTGTGTCAAAACGATTGAGCCACCCCATGTCCCCATCAGCCGCTCTTGACACTTTTTGTGCATTTTTAACGCTTTAATTAATCTATGTATTAATACAAGTTGCAAAAACTATATTGGTAACACGTTCCTTTTAAATAAAATGATTTTGGATGCAAGCACTTTTGCACATTAGGCTACTTTTGTTTGACCTGTTAACAATAAAGTACAACCTGAATTGATCTGTTCTTATGTAAATAGGCTCAAATTGTTATCTCTACTTGTAAGGATATAGTAGTATAAAGCGAATCTGTAAAAAAAACCTGGTGTGCAAAGCGGGAGTTTTGTTGTCCAGCTTTCATAAGCTGCCCCCACACGGGATGAAACTGTCCATAACATAAAAAACGTCACTCGAAAAATATACAAAAAGTATGGATTCAACATATTGCTACTGATGCAGTTTTTTACTTGAACAAAATAAATAAATAAATACGCAAACACATGCAAAACATAAGATCCTTATAAAACTGGTTACCTGCTGGTGGAAACTTCTCTGGGCCTCTTGATGAGCTGCACGAACACGTGCGCGATAACCCTGTGTATAATCAAAATTGAGTGCACCACAGTTCATATTATTTAATTAATATTTAATTCTAAAATGATTTAGGAGGTTTTAGGCATGAAAAATACACTTTAGGAAGTTTTTGACCCATTTCCTTATAAGCTAATTCTTTTCTTAATCACTTTCCCTGTTTGAGATAATACAGAATGCGCATCGGCCCGTTCATAACTAAATGGGTCTCACATTGATAGAAATTGCATACGTATTAGTATATTGTAATAGTGTAAGGGGGGTTAATGTAATTAATTCTCCTATAAATAAGGCATTAGTCATTATAGAAAGGAGAGGAAAAGATATTGGTACATTGTTAGGCTCATTGCAATTGCATGAGAAGGGCATAGCCCTGGACCACTTCGGTGGTTAGTTATTTTGTATTGTCTTCTTCATTCAATCAATATAGTTTCAGATTTGCTTTCATCATCTCTATTAATCTCAGTCTCTATCACACATCTATATGAACATGGACTCTAAAAATTGCCAATTTGAACACAATTTTTTATGGTCTGTCCACTTATCATATGACCTCACTTCTTGTGGGTATCCACTATCCATATAGATTTTTTTCAGCAAGAGCACATTTCTCATTTTAGAAATCATTTAGTATATTACCTCAAGTAGTTCCAGCTTTGCACTGAGCTTCTTCGTTTCACTTGCATCCATATCTTCATGCCTGAAAGCAAAAAAGAAAAAAAAAAGAAGAAGAAAAAAGAAAAACTAGAGTAAAATATCTATGGTTTACGGCAAAAAACTGCAAAAAGAAAATGAACAAAGGCTTTTAATGTAGGTTTCTTTATAGGGTAAATTCTAAACAGGTCAATTTGGTTGTGTTTTTTATCTCACGGATAAAGTAAAAAATTATCTGAAAAGAAAGTGGGTCGAACATCCCGAAGATAGCCCATAGTGAATTTTTATTGTATAAAACCTCCTATGATATATTATTCGAAAGAATAGATTCTTATTTTAAACAATTTAATTTTTGTATTCGTGTTTGACACGTGATTGTCAACATAAAAATTTAACAAGTGTTTCGACTCGAACAAAAATTGCCCTTTTGACCTGTTACCCAAACCCGACAGCCTTTCCACATCTAGGGAATACTTACTCAAGGGACCATCTCAGATGATGGGCTTGATCTTCAATCTTATCTCGCTCACTCCTGAGCAGTTTGAGTTTCTACACAAATACAGGTTTCGGTAGAAAGACGTTAAGACAGGACTCAGGAGTCCTCTTACGACAGTAAATCAAAGTAGATGATTACAACAAATGTAACTTTTCATGTAGAATTTAAAGTTTGCACAGAAGCACATATTGAATACACTTGCATACATGCATGGAAGTATATGTATGTGTATGTGTATGTATACACACATAAATACATAAACACACATATATATGTAGAGTTAGTTAAGAATAGAAGGTTTTATGTATTAAAATTGCACTTTGGGTGACTTTCAACCATTTAACATTTTTCCTTTTAAGCTTTTTGTTTTACCCGTTTGGCACATAAGAGATAATACATAACCCAAATGGGAAAAAAAATCCACCTTTAGGATCACAACATAACTCACAATATATATTCAAGAGTTGATATTCCAAATCTTAAATTGAAAATTTTGTTCATTAATCTTTGATATCACAAACTAGAATATCACCTTTCGAGTTTCCGATGAGGATGAAAGAATTCTAGCCTCCTTTTCAAGTTCTGGAACAATAAACATTGTCCTCCAACCTGTTTCATGTAGTTGCACAATCAACGGTCAACATTAAATTAAAACACAAAATAATGTCATCTTGAAGCAAATAGATTACAATAAAGCTACAATAATAAATGATATCTATTGCATAATCCACCATCTAATGCCAATTAGAGCACGATGATATAATACATGACATCAGGTATACAAAAAATCGTACCCAGAGCTTTTTTGCTTCGTAAGATGTCCCCGTATATATGATCACCAACGTACAAAACCTAAGAATAATCGAAAAGTATTAAAAAAACAAAATTTTAACAAGCTCCTGAAATAATAAAGGAAGGTTCACAGAAATCAATCAATAACTACATGCAAAAAGCAATGAAAAACAAAAAATAAAATACAATACCTGTGAACTTGACCCCACATTAAGTAGCTTATGCAGATGGCTGACATTACCTCCCTGAATTAGCCAAGAAGTGTCATATTGTTTACACTAATATTTAAACAAACTAATGTTTGCTGATATATAAAGTATATTATACCTGAAACACCTTGCAATGCTTATTTGGGATCTGACCTGGCAATTCTACAGCAGGGCTTCCCACCTAATGATAATTAATCAAGTATTTAAACATATGAAAAAAAAAGTATAAAAGGTGTATGGAATGGAAGATGTGTATTCACAAACCTGAGCAAGTGGAGTACCATTGTCGGTGTTAATAAGCTTCCCTGACTCCGTCTCAACCGCAAAAAGATTAGCATGATTTTTATCATGAAAAAAGCTCGGTTTGGCACTGCATTGACAAATATTTTTATTTATAGACATGTTTTGTTACACATTGAATATATACACGGCCTTAAACTAAGTAAAGCGAAACCTTCCAGTGATGACAAAGTCAAAATATTGGAGCCAATTAGAGCTCAAGGAGGAGCTGCTATTGATCGTACGTGCTTCAATCAGAAAGTTCATCACCACATGTGTATAGTCCCAAAGACTGCACGTTGAATTAACCCATTTTAGGTTACAAATATAGCACATAAGAAAATAAAATAATTAATTAAGACAATGAAGGTGCTAACATATTATATAATTTTTTACAGATAACAAACAAAAGTGCATAGCATTACAGATAAAAAGTAAGAATATAGAAGTACCTATTTGTCACTAAGAATATTGTGCGTCCCGAACTTTTCAGCATTTTCAGCATTGGAATAATAGTGTCATCCTCATTGATATACCTGATAATTAAACAACATGTTTAAGGAAACAGGAAAACACAAAAGAAGCTACCTAGCAGCAAGAAAAGAATATATATGTGTGTGTGACTGTGTTTAGAAACACATGCATAGATATAAATGAATTCAATATATAAGGCATGTATATATGTTGGTGTATATATAGAAACAAACACAAGTGATATTCAAATATAATCGAGTGCTCAATTATGCAAATGATATATGATAGATGTCCAACATCAAGCTTCTGCCATTTGTTCTTATTACTTGATTAACCTTAAAATCTTTCTTAATTTCAAAATCAATAACTTATATCAAAGTTCAATTCTGATGTACACAATCTAACGGAAAGAAATAAATTGAGACATTTGGCCATTAAGTAATAATAAAGGAAACTACAGAAGAAATTAGTTCCATATTTATCTCTAAATAGTTTTTGTAACTGTTAATTTGCTGTTTGGCAAGTTTTATATGTTTTTCTTATGGCCAAGCCATAATTTAGTTTTCTACGTACACGATTCATCACCGTGACGCAACTCGGTTTAAGTAATAAGTAGTACTAGTTTCCACGTGTACATTGTAAGCGGTCGATATCGACAGCTGGATACCTCCACAGCTTGTAAAGTAGCAAATGACCTCATCCATCTAAATAAAAGCTCCCTTATCCACCGAAAACAATTTCTACCCCTCCACCCCCAAACCCAACACACACAAAAATTGATCTGCGTCTCTATCAAAAACCAAGATCCAAGGTTGGGTGTAAGTTAAGCAGTTAACTTGTATTTCAAAATAGTTCGTGGGCGTAAAGTTCTAAAATCCAAGGTAAGATCAGTAATATTCATGTGGTTACTTTAGTTACAAAACACAATCATATCTGTTTTAGAAATTAGCAAGGCGTTCTTTGACTCTATGGCTTGATCTTTACTAATTCTGGTTCACTTACAGTTCGTGCTAGACTACTTAATGCTAAAACATGAGTGTATCTACAGCTGAAAGGAATATATATCATACCATTAACACAAGGAAAATGATTCAAAAAAAAATATAGAGGTGATCAGCTAATTTTATTAGCTCGGAAGTGCATACACGAGAGCACAATAAACACACAAGGAAAATATACAGGTCATCAGCTAATTTTATTTTACTATAAATGAAAATATTAGAAAACTATAGATATGGTAATTAAATAGTCCTTTAATAAGTTTTTAATTATAAAACACTTAGTGTACATGTATTAACGCTCGTATTTTAAAATGCTACAACTATTCTGCATAGGACTTAAATTGATATTGTGAATTTAAGAATGTTCTTTATCCAAACAAAAAAATTCATATATATACTTAACATGCTTTCTTGCTTGTAATATACTAATATGAAAAACTAAGAGCAACTATTTTGACTCTATCCTATAAATTTCAGGAAATATATTCACATCAGTAGATATAGTGTTATATTGATACAAATCTGTTACTTCAAGGAAAATATAACACCACATTACAAGAATGACAACTGATTTATAATAATTATGATAAACCTCAGATATGATGTTAAATTAGCAGCTATTTAAAAGAGTATTATAAAATTTCAATAAATTAGTTGGTAAAGTATTTAAAAATTGTTGATCCTGAGTTGATTTACATATCTGATTAATACAAGGGCGCCCTAAACGGTTTATTTTAAAAAAGAGCTTAAAAAGGGATAACAGTTAACGAGGCGATACGGGTACGGGGAACAACAAAACTCAAAAATCCAAGATACGGGTACGGCAAAGGTACGGCAAAAAAATATAAAAATTAAAAAATATAAAATATAAACGTGTAGTTGATGATCCTTGTGTTTCTTGAGAAGTGATAATCGATGATGAGTATAGATGATGATGACGATGAATACAAATGATGATGAATATATATGATGATGAAGTGAGAAGAGAAGGAACTGAAAGGCCAACGTTATGTATAATTGGATGTTGATCGGGGTTTTTAACTGAAAGGCCGACTGTTTGTTATGGAATTTGAATGGTTTAAAAGATAAAACCCTAAAAATAATAGGATACGTCCACGAAACTTGTAGTTGCCGTCCCCGAAAGGTGTTGTCGCTGTCCCCATGGCGTTTTCGTCCCCAAAACGTCCCTGGGACGGGTACCCGATGGTTCTAGGCGTCCCCGTGCTACATAGACGAGATCTATTGATAATTGTGAAATAGCTTCAGTGTTTCACTTAGAAAACTATGACAAATGCTATATGCCATTATATTCTATAAAATCCGCGTGTAATGAAATAGCATGGTACCATAGTTGCTTCATGCAAAGAAGAATACTATGGCCTAGCTTGCAACAAAGAGTTATATAATGTAAGCCAAATGTTACTTTCTTTATACCAGAAATCATATATATAGTAAAAAAGCACATACTTTTTTGGATCTTTCGCAACCATTTCCTTCAAAGTTCCGTCACGATGGCACATATCAACAGCAGAGCGGACATCAGCATAGATACGAGAGTAGCTGCGAGAAATTAATTGTGACATTAACATTTAGTGAGACACGATTCCAAATAACAAACAAGTAATAATAGACAACTAATGGTCCACGGCTAAGCAACCAAATTTAGAGTTATAAATCTCTGTATATACTCTGCGAATGTAACGAATGAATAGGTTGTCACTTGTTGTATATGGAGGCATATCATTAATTGTTGGGACATTTAGCTCCAAAAATTTTTTGCAACACATTCTTAGGGTTATATGCTGTTATCAACTCCATTTATTACAAACAAAAATAGCAAACTACAACATCAATAGCAATTACTATAGTCATCAGTTTCCCATAGAGAAGCCAACAGCATCAATAGCAACTACAACATCAATCAGGAATTGGAAATGTTAGTTGTGCTCCTTACTCTTTTACTTCTGAGATTTGTCCGGGGTTATTATCCTTATAATCAACAAGCTGAGCAAAAAGATATGATTCGGCTAGTGAAAAAAACGTATCAATATGCGCATAATCTGGACCGTCGAACGCATCTTTGATAAAAGTGTTCCCATATGTAGTGACTTTTTCATCCTTGGATAACAATCTGAATCCATGGTACGCTATCTTTACGTATTTGTGCCTGTCCATCTGCGAGAGACAAAGATACAGACAGAATTAGATAAATAAAGAATGCGAAAGAATTTAAGGCAAGCTACCATAAACGGTAAAAGTTCTGTATTTGACGTTCACAAACCTTAAGTATGTTTCCTCTCTTTTTGTCTAGGACAAGGCCTCTAACCATGTAAGTCCAGTCAAAAGACCATTCCAGTAGCTGAACCGAAACAGAAAAGACGAAAGAGTTGTAGTAATAATATAGAATTTTAACGAAATGCTGAAACAAATTCAAGTAGATAAAACTGATATCAATTGGTATAACCATCATGTAGATGTACATTACAAACAGCTTGGTAAAAGAAGATGCACATGTATACAAAAACCTTATCTTAGAAAACCAAAAGCAAATATAAACAAACCTCTTTAGGATAACCCAGGTTTCTGACCAGCTTCTCGACAGTACCATAGTACGCCAGAGATTCGAAAGTTTCGGGTTTGTACTGGGCCAAAGTGTAGTCCATGTCGAAGCCCACGGCAACTATACTATTCATATTTACAGCACTGTTACAGAATATTCGCTTTCCGATATCAATGTTCTGCCTTTCTTCAGGAAATGACGATAAGCCCAGATCATGACTCTCTTCACAAGCATTAATTCCTCTTCCCTCTGACATAATTCTACTCAAAATACGCCTTGCTGGAAACTAATAATCGACCTGTTTAATACTAAAAAGAAACATGTAAACCATTAATCTGATATTCATGAAATCAAAGAACACCATTTTGTAAGGCTAATTCATGCAGCTGCATACGCAATAGATATTCATCTAAAAAAGCTTCTGTTATGTCTACCATCTCACAACAAAACGAAACCATTTTGATATGTAAACTATATGAAAACTCATAGGCAAACACTCTTAAAAAATGTCCAATAATTCGCAACGGTTCACAATATTATTATAGCTTCTCTTGGGAATGAACTAAAATTTCACAAAATTGAAATGTTTAAGAAACCACAAATTGACTTTTTAAAATTTTGGGAGATTGGTAACTGTTAAATATTTACTATTATTAAAGATTCACTATTATATGTGTTTGTAAGTATATAAAATGTCTTGATTCAACAAGTCATCAAAGTTTATACTAGAGGAGAACTAAACTAGAAAGTGTCACAACTTAAAGAATGTTGAATGTTGAATGTTGAATGGAATACTTATTTGGGGGGAATGAATAAAATTAAACCCAAACTTCAAGATATGGCCAAAAAATTAAATAAAATAAAATTATTTTACATATTAAAGGATGGTAGTGCCTCTCAACAGTGGGAGGGGAAAGAAAAGAGATGAAAATATAGAAAAACCATGTTCCCGAGTTTTTTAAGGATAGAAGGGGAGAGAAAAGGAGGGAAAAGAGAAGAAAATTTGTCCATATATTCATTCTCCCAAATTAGAGAGATTAGGAGAGAAAATATTATTAATTACTAAATTGCCCTCATATCTAATTAGAATGTTTTATGTTTAAAGGGTATAATGGTAAAATTGTTTCTTTCTTTTCTTTTCCTCCTAACTCAGGAACACATAAAATGTTTGATTTCTTCTCTTTTCCTTTACTTTTCATTAAACTCGGGAACACGAAAAAAATCACATCTTTTCCTTCATTTTCTCTCTTATTTTATTTTCCTTCCCCTCCCTCTGTTAAATGAGACTCGGACACACGCAAACCCTAAAATCAAATATACATATATTGTTTGTGTGAAAATTGAGAAGCATGAGAACTAAAATCTCATAGATCATAATTTATACCATGATCTAGCCCTAGAGAAAATTTAGCAGTAAATTGCAAAAATAAAATAAAATAAATAAATAAAAAATTCATACATTCAGTTCATCAACCAAACCATACAAACCATTTCATGTCAGAGAAGATCAACACAAAAACAACATCGTTCAAGTAATTTTACCAGAAAAATCACAAAACCTGACCGATCAACACCAAAATCACTTACATGCATATAAAAAATTACTCAGTCAACAGTACAAATAAGTAAAAAAAAACTTCTTAACGAATGAAATTCCAAAAAAAAAAAAATCATTTGAGTAATTTTACTACATATCCCATCAACACCAAAAACACTCAAATGCATTTCAAAATTCACAAAGAACAGTACAAATAAAAAATTCAGCATAGTTTCAAGTATATATACTAACAACAGTTGAAGCAAACCTTGAGATCTTTTGGTAACGCAGCAATATGGAGTCTCAGAAAACCTGAACCGGCAATGAAATTGTGAAAAACCTGAACGCTATAAAAATAAAAAAGAAGGGTTCATAACACGCACCTTATCATATCGATCAGTAGTCTAAAAATAGCATGTTGAGACGGTGATCAATGTGACAAGTGGAATCAGATTGCAAAGTCATTAAAATTGCAATAAAGCACATCAGTTGGAATTTAGCCAGTGATATCAGCATTTCAAATTGATTTTTCATTTCTTGACGGAACTTAATTCCCCCCCGGAAAATACGCTACTTTTCAGGGTTTAGGCGGTTTCTGTGTAAATGAGTTGAGTGACACGTGGATAGACGGTTGTAGAGTGGATGGTTAGTGGTGGACGGCAATCGGTGGTGGTGGTTGCTTCTTTTTTCCGGTGGAAGGTGGGCGGGTGAAAAATGACAACCTAAAATGGTGGGTTGGGATCAAAATTTTTTGATTTTATGGTTAAAATAACCCTTTTTTAGAATAAATTACAAGTTTTGTCCTTTATGTTTACACTATTTTGCAGACGATGTCCTTTAGCGCAAAACTTTGTAAGTTTTGTACTTTATGTTTTAAAGTCTTGCACGTTTTAACCTTTAGGCCAAACCCAGTTAGATTTTTTGGTTAAGTATGGTCATGTGTCTTGCACATGAGGGTATTCTTGTCATTTCATTATACAGGGGCTATTGTGCAAATACCATATGTCTAAGGATTGATGTGTACAAAAATTAAAAACATTTCCCTTCCCTTTGCATCATCATCTTCCCCAATTCTCACCAAAATCAACCTAAACCCTAATTTCACAAACCCTCTGTTTTTGCCAACATCCAATCGCAGGTTCTAAATTACGGTCATCAAGGGCACACAATTGGCGTTGAGGCAGAGGGTTGAAATGGAGGAAGAACGACAACTCGGTTCTGACTGGTTTCACCGAGTTAACTCACCTGGACTCAGTTCTTCAGATTTAAGTCAGCTCGAACGGAACCTCTCGATGCAGGAACGGAATCTTTCGATGCAAGAACGCATTCAACACAGGCATTATGACAGTTGGAACAATCAATCTTGTTAGAGGTTTTAAGGTGAAGAGGAACAGAGATAACTGAGGTTAAACATACATGTTACAAATTTAAAGGAGACATTGCATCAGAGTTAGGATTAAAAGGAAATCGAAAAAAAGGTAGCTGGATAACTGATTTGTTAAGTTTTTAGTAGAATATTATTTGTAAATAGTTTTGTTTTTCAACTGGTGAAGGTTAGCAAAATTTTGTATCACTTAGTTCAATCCCAAAGAAACGGGATTCGAACAACGTATGTATTTTCTTATCTCAAACATGATTTTACTGTCTTTTATATCTCCTAACTGCCACGAGTCTCCTTGATGTGGACAAGTACGAATTTAAATACTAGTTATGACTGATTTGCAAGTTTTGGGGTTTAGGTTGATTTTGGTGAGAATTGGGGAAGATGATGATGCAGAGTGAAAGATAATATTTTTAATTTTTGTACACGATAGATAAATCCTTAGACATATGGTATTTGCACAATAGCCCCTGGATAATGAAATGACAAGAATACCCTCATGTGCAAGGCACATGACCATACTTAACCAAAAAATCTAACTGGGTTTGGCCTAAAGGTTAAAACGTGCAAGATTTTGAAACCTAAAGTACAAAACTTGCAAAGTTTTGCGCTAAAGGATAGTGTCTGCAAAATGATGTAAACATAAAGGACAAAACTTGTAATTTACTCTTTTATTTTTATTCGTTAGTTTGTATTAAATTTTATAGAGTTATAGTACTCTATTTTTTGGACTTTAAATGTCAACAATATAAAAATTGAGATGAAAATATAAAATATGTAGTTTATTCTAACGGTACCAAGATGAGTAAAATAGTGTATCTCCTCAATAGGCCGAGCGTGTCTGTCCATATGTGTCATACGTCCCATTCTTCATCACATATTTTCTGTAAATTTTATCTGTTTTTTAAAAACCTCCCACAAATATTATGTTCTTCTATACAATATTTGTGCCACATAGTGACGAGATTGCGTGACATCCGACATTTTCAAGTTAACTCTGTTATGTGTAACGTTATCACGAACATCCATTATCACATTACACCTAATTAGAGTTAATTAAGTGTGCGAGTTAGTACATGAACACCCACATAACGGTAATTCGGTTAATTAACCAAATTACCGAACCACACACGAGTCTGTCCCCGAATGTTGGTGATTAAGTGAAATAATAATTCCGGAAAAGTTAAATGAATAAATTATGTGAATTTATATTTGAACGTGCGTGTTAGGATCGATTCCGATACACTTGAATGCTTCGTTGATTGCGTAGATCTCGTATCTTGTGCGGAATCCAAGTACGAGAGTGGATTGAACAAGAACAAGTAATTATAATCTGATTTCTATTGATAATATGAAAGTACACAACCACGAAAGCAGTTTGACAGAGTTTCCCCACTTAAGTCAAAGATCCAAATGAACAAGACAACACCACTATTTATAGGAAAGGTCCATGCGCATGAACTAGTATTCACGGATCAGTCTGGTGCAGATTAAGAAACCTTCTGTTGATCAACTCTTAAATGTGGATGGAGACTTCAGGTGTGCACAGATCAGCTTCATTATAAAACCCTAGTTACGCGCATCTCAGTTCGTGTAGACCTATACATATTGATCCGTGCGGATCTACCTTTCATGTGGATCAGTATGTACACATATGTATTCTTCAGTTTATTCCTTGTCTTGACTCATTTGATAACTACGATACGTGATTGACGGAAGCGATAGACATATGCACTCACAGACTCCCCCTTGGATATTGCTGCAGTCAATCTCGTAGCTTGTCTTTATCAACACTCTGAGTCTTCAATAAGCTTTAACAGATTCAGCACCACAAACTCCTCTTTACGTTCTGATTCCTTAGCTCCCCCTTTCGATAGACTCTCTCTCCAGGCTCCCCTTTGTTTTAAGCTTTCAAGATCTAAACCTGGCTTAACATCTGATCATATGACAATTCAAACCACTTGAGAGAATATTTGACACTTTCAGGATCAAACACCTGGCTCTCAACAAGATTAATTTAACAATTAAAACTTTTGCGATCTCCAGGATTGGTAACCTAGCTCTAAGCACAAATATTTAACAATTAAGATCACAGGATTTGTGAACCCAGGATTAATCCACCTGGCTCAACTCCCCCTATCAAATAACTATATATTTGATGATTAAGCATCCAATTTCCTAAACCCTCTCAGATAATCAAGTTCAATTTAATGACCTTGATTCATCTGATAGTCTTCCAAGTCCAAACTAATGTCCTTGGAGATTTCACAAACTTTTTTGATTTTTCATTAAGAACCTCAAGTTTCAAATTAATGAACTTGTTTATTTTCTTGAGACATGTTCAGCATACTTAGATTTTAAAACTCAGCTTTCAGACATCAGTTTTCGAAACATAAAGTAGAACGAAATCTTTTTGTATTTTACAAAGTTTATGCTAAAACACACTCAAAATCTTTTTGTGATTTTTCTGTAATGAAACAAACATATTTTTGTTGAGTTTGAATCAGAGGATCATATCGGTTTATGACACATCACAAGCACCGTTGATCTTTATAAACTTTAAGTTCTAAACGATTCACTTAGATTGTCAGTATACTGATCCTTTTAAATTTTCACAAAAACTTCAACTGATTCAAGGTATGAAATTAATGTTTTAAGAACTTAACTTATTCGTGTGTCCCACCTCAGAATATACCCCCGTATCAAGATTCCCTAGATTCAGTCTTACAGGTGAATATACCTAAATGATATCTGTCTCTGGGTTAGTGCGAAGCCTTGAGAGCTCAGGTTAGAACTTCCGTTAAGTCAAAGAGACGAAGGCTCGACTTAAAGATGTGTTCCACTTAGGAATCTTCTTTATAACTGCACTTGATATATATATTTCGATATTTTCTCAATTTTATGCAGAGGGAAAGTTTTAAGCGCAAAAGCATTATACAAGGTCTAGGCCATTGCTGACGCAAAATCAGAAAACCAGGTATAATACCTCAGATATCAATAAGTATAAAGACCTTATATCTCAGGCAATCTCTCAAACGAAATTTCGGAGTACTAAGTCCATATATCCAAGAGATGTTCCCCACGAGATAAGAAAGTTATTGGTTTAGGTTTATATCTCGAAATCAATTTACTAAGTGTGTAAAAACCTACTAGCATAATGAGATATTTTATCACATTTTGACTTTGCAATTCTTTAGCATACCGTGATTGTCTTACTGATGTACTATCATTTCCTCTTTTTACACAAAACTCTTTTGATTTTTTCATCATGATTTTGTTCTTTTTGAAATTTCCAAATGTTTTTGTATTTTCAAAATTTCTACTCCCCTAAAAATCCAAAACATTTCTAAGAAAATTTTCATCTCGCCATCCATTTCTGCTTTACGTTCTCTGTTTAGAACAAAGTACCCCCATGATTAACAAAACATTGAATTTTGACAATGTTAAACCATTTTCAAAACAACTTTTGTTTAACAACTTGAAAGAACTTGTTGTACCAAGTTTTGTTTGTTCAGCCGTGAGGCTTTTGGCGTATTCCTTCAACATTTTTCAAAATTTTTTTATTTTTAACAATTTTAAAAACAAACAATTTTTTTTTTCATTTTTATGTTTTTCTATTTTTAGGTTTTTTTTTTATTTTTGTTTTATTTATTATTATTAACAAAACAGATTTCCTATTTTCATCCACAGGAATCTGCCTCCTCTCGTGCCAGGCTCCTCTGCTCTTGTTGACTTTCTTTTGGCTTCTGGAACACCTGCACATTCAAACAACTCAATTACTTGAACAATGCAACCCAGGCCTGTTTGACCTTGGGTATTGTGACACAATACGAATCATTCAACTTTGGAAAATCTTTGTCAGTTTTAACAAAAAACTTTTTCATTTTTATTTTCAACCTTCTTGGTCAAATCGATTTTCCTTTTCTCATTCACAGAAGTCTGTTTCTTGACCACCCAAATTTGTCCATTTGAAACATTCCTTTTATAAAATCTTGAATTATTTTGAATGTTGCGTTTTGACAAATCATTCTTTGGTTTCCAAATTGGTTTTGGTTCAAACTTGGATGCTTTTGGTTTCCAAATTTGTTTTGGCACTGATATATCAACCTTTGGTTTCCAAATCTGCTTTGGTTCAAATTTGGGTGTCTAAACATCCTAGAACGACTAGTTTACCTCTAGGATGGGCTACAAAAAGACGCAACCACAGTGTTGAGAAAACCATAAAAAACGAATATGACATTGATACCCATATAGTTTGAACAGTATTGGTTCGGTTCTTCACACTAAAGAACAAAAAAAATCAACTACATCTACCCATTCGATTAACAATTTTATTGAATCGTAGATTAGTAGATTAAAATAAGATAACATAAAATGTAAACGATGTAACTATATACAGAAAAAAGTCAAGGAATATTGTATCACCATGTCGAGAAAACCGTAAAACCAAATACAACACCGGTATCGATGTTTGCTCGAATAAAAAAATTATCAAATTATAGATAAATATAAACACATCGCAATGTTATTCGAAAGGAGTAAATTACAAGTTTTGTCCTCTATGTTTACACCAAATTGCAGGCGCTGTCCTTTAGCACAAAAGTTGACAAGTTTTGTACTTAATGTTTCAAAATCTTGCACGTTATGTCCTTTAGGCCAAACTCAGTTAGATTTTTTGGTTAAATTTGGTCATGTGCGTGACACGTGAGGGCATATTTGTCTATTCACCATTATATGGACTATTGTGTAAATGTTTAATGTTTAGGGACTATTATGTAATATAATGAAAATGATATATAATTAAAAAAAACAGTACTTCATCTCCCCAATCGTAGCACAAAACACACTTCATCACTTTCTTCAGCCTCTAATGTCACACCCCCAAAATCCACACGCGAAGTATCACCGCATGGAGGCGTGACTGACCAGGATCAAGCCACCAATCATATTGAACATATATGTAAATAGTAATCGTTATCCAACAATACGAAAGGTGTTTTCAAAACCAACATAATCAAGTGTAGCGGAAGCATAAATGTAAAAACCCATGCATAAGTATCAAGTGTGTAATGTCATAATCATTCACGATCCATTGCCTACAACGACCTGCTCCTCCTTGTGCAAGCTCCATAAGTACCTAAGGTCCTGCAAGGCATGCAGCAGAGAGTCAACAACTAGTTGAGCGATTTCACAGTAAACAGTTCAGTAATCGTAATAGGAAAGTAAGCCTTTTGTTCGTTCGTTAAGTCATGTATCGTATTAGTTCGTATTGCGGCCCTCTAGGCATGTATGCGAAGATTAGGGAAAGTTCCCAAGTATTCTAGACTAGGTATATTTGTATCGCGGCCACCCTGGCATGTGTGCGAAGTTTCTGTATATAGTTCGCGGCCTTTCCAAGGCATGTGTGCGAAGATCAGTCATATTATCGCGGCCAACCCTGGCGTGTATGCGAAGATCAGTTCTATTAGTATCACTAGTCTAGCAGTATCTTAACCAATCACCTTCTTCACCCGAGAATCATATTACTACGTTCCATTATCTAGAGAAGTACAAGTAAATAATCCAATCCCATTCCCACCCTGGGAACCCCATGCCTTGGCTGTGTGAACTCACCTTGGTTTGCTCGGTATGCTAAGTATATGCTCATAGTTAATCAATCACGACCTATAGTATGCACGTATGTACAATCAGTTTCATTCATAATAACTCGCATGCAAATCTAACATCACATAGTGCTTGACAGTTAACATCATGTATCACGTAAGAAATTAATCAATCTCATGCAATTCATGTTTCGTATAAATGTCCATCTCAGTTCGTACTAACAGAGTTATTCATCATCATACTTGAGAGGGTTAACAGTCTTAACGAAGTTAGCAATTTAACAGGAATCATAAACTAACACTGTTAATCAACTCACAGAATTACTAACAGGATTAACAAAAGTTACTCACTTAACATAGTGTCATACATGAAACTAACCAAATTAGTAAAGTTAACTGAGTTAACAAACTTAACTCAGTTAATAGGCTAAACATAGTTACATACTTAACAGACATGAACAGTTGGGCCGAAATCAACTTTTGAAGAAAACACTTGGGCCGAAGACCCTTGTTGGCGAAAACACTTAGGCAACGAAATCTGATACAAACAAAATATTACTAAATTGAGACTAATAAAACAAATGATTTAATTGTGCCTTTCACCTTAATTCTCGAGATATATGCCAGACAAAACAAATGTTCATGTTGATTTTGTCACACCCCGAAATATCAGAGCTGGCGTGACTGGACCGGTATCTTCATTGCACAGCGGAAGCAAATAAGCTAAGACTTCTAAAAATTGAACGCCTGCTAAGTACTCGAAATCCCATGGGTTCTCCTATTCCAACCGTTCCATAGTTTTAAAAATGCAACCTGAGAAAGAACATGCGAAAAAGTCAACATAAAGTTGAGCGAGTTCATAGTTTGTCTTGAAAAGATTTAAAATAAATGTTTTTGATAACCGGTTTTAAAGTTTTTGAGAAAATATAGTAAAATTATTTTCTTGGCATGATATATGAAAAACTGTGAGTCTAGCCCACAATAGTCTTTGTGCATTGCACGAGAGAGAGTGGGCCTAGCCCAAACGAACCTTTATAAGCAGGATCAGCGCGTCCTCTTACTTAGGTATAATTTGAAAAACGTTACCAAAGTTTGTAAATCCATGTATTTGTGAGCTTACATCAAATGAATCTTAAAACATTTGAAAGTTCAGTTTATAAGTAGGTATGTAATGCGTCTATGAACATGTTGATCATTAATGTGTAGCTAAGACATTAATATGTGTGCCGACATAGGAAGCACTCAACCCGGTAGACGATTTAAGTGTCGATTCACTTCGACAGGGACACAAAAGCACTCTAAGTGGCCGCACAAGGACCGTGAGTGGGGCTCGCCCGTACCCGATAGATCTACCCCCTGTTCCGTGGTCCTTAAAAGGATTAATGGTGCCTAAGTTAGCGCCTATTCGCACGTGATCCAAGAGTTCATTCCATAGCTTAATCATACCCTAGTTAATATGTATTTCAAAAGAAAAAAAAAGGGGGACATAAACCCATTGGGTTGTCTCGTTGTTCGTACGCAGAATAACTCAGTCCCGTTGTAGTAACTAGGACATTCCTGTCACTAGTCATGAAAATCATGCACGTTTGTGAAAATACGCGTTTGTTTTGTAAAACCGGTATGTTTAGTATAAACCGTTCGTAAACCATTTGAGTTCCTTGAAATCCATTCGCAATATGGTTTAGAAATATGAGTTTTCGTTCAACGAAAAGTTGTTTATTTTTGCAAAACTTGCATGTCTTTCCACCCCCGAAAACATTTATAAAAATGTAAAACAGTAAAAAGTGGGGGTTATGAACTCACCTTGATATTCCTGTGCAAAGCTAGCTTAGTGTGATTCCGTAGTGTCGTTCCAAGAACGTGTATTAGCTAGCGTGCATCTACCGTATCCCTAACAGGGAATAACATATCAGTTTTCTAATTTAAGCGTAGCTAAACTACGTGTCCGAGCTCTGCCGAATCGTTAACTAAACGATTCTATAAAGGTGTTATTATCTTGGTTTGAAATAACCAAACTATGGTTATTTGATCCCATTCATAATCGGGATGACGCTAAGTCTCGGAAACGACTTAGTTTCCGAGTGATTAGGTTATATATATATTTATATATTTAAACATAAATATACTAAGTCGTGTTAGTTGTCATGAATAGAAAGGCGTATTAGAAAGAGAAAGATGACTCTTCGTAGTTTTTATAAACCAGCAGCTCGTGTTTTGTCGAGATGTTATGCATCCCTTTCGTAAGTCGTAAAACGTCGCCAAAAGTATAGATATACTTTATATTTATTTCGCGAAAATACTTTCATAGGTGTCGCTTATACAATATAAATATGTTTGGTATTTCAGATTTTTACGGAAAATCGGGCAGAGGTTCCTCTGTTTTTGGACGATCCCGACAACTGAAGTGTCGATTTACTTTCAAAATTCAATCAACAATTCAATGCAATGTACTCAATCATATATAGTTTCGTCAAAATATATCAAAACATAACTAATATCTAGTCGAAGCGGGTCGAGCTCGGTCGCGTATAACTAAAATTTTTCATAATAACGAAATAGATAAAAAGAATTTCGCGTCATTTAAACTTTACCGCGTCTTGCGTTTGACCAGTTGACCCGACAGTTGACTGGTTGACCAGAGTTGACTTGCGTTGACTGAATTGACCGAACCATTGACTCGTTGACTGCCTTTGACCAAGACCCGAAACCGAGCCGAAAACCCGCAACTGACCCGTTGCTGTGTTGACTCGCACTGACCCGAGCCGAAACCAGTTGACTGAACCATTTACCCGAACCGAACCGAACTATGAACCGAAACCTGCTGATGTGATCCCGAGTCACCAAAACTCGAACCCGTTGTACCATGCTATGACTGAACCGAACCAGAATGGCACATGAACCGAACCGAGCACACCCAACTGAACTGAGTTGACTCGTAAATTGACCTGACCTGAACCGAAATTTTGTTGACTGCTGTTGTCTGAACTTGAGCCGGTTGAGCCAAAACTTAACCCCGAGCCAGCTGAACCATCCACCACTACTGTTATTGCCGTAGACCCGTCACCAACCACCATCCCGTTACCATCCGAACCAAAACTCAAGCCAAAAACGAGAACCTGTAATATCTTGCTCGGACCCGAAACAAACCGAAGCGAACTGAACAGAAACACCACCACTGCTGTTCTACTGTCGGCATCATCATCATCATCCACATCAGAGCCTGTCGGAGACGAAGAGGCACCGGAAGTCAGAGTCAAAACTCACCACCACCGCCCTAACTGTCGTCGGAGAGCAAGATCGCACCACCGCCGCCACTGACGGCGGCACCGTCGCCTGAATACTTCGCCGGAAAAACGAGATAGAGGCAGAGATAGGGGGTGCGGCCGGGTGTGTGGGTGTTGTCGGAGAGAGGAACGAGATTGCAGGTGTGGTGTGGGTTTCGCCAGAGATTCGGCGCCGGAGAAGCCGAGCGGGAGAATGAGGGTTGTGAGAACGAGGGGAGTGTTTCGGGGTGTGTGTGTGTTTGTCGGAGAAGCCGGCGTTGGATTTCCGGCCGGAGGTTACTCCGGTGACCTGAGTGACGAGAGAGAAGACAAGACAGAGTGTTATGTTTGAGAGTGGGGTTTTGTTTGAATGTGTAACAGAGGTGGTAAAAAAAATATCTAGTAATTAACTAGTAAAAAAAAATGATGATGGTTTGGTTGGGGAAACCTTTAAGCCGTAAGGCATGAAGGAAAAGAAAACAACTTTTTTTTTCTTTTTGTTTTAATGGTTTAGATTTAATCATATACAGCATGGGTGTAATATTATTAAATTAGAGTTCTAGTACTAGCTTGAAGTAATGAATGAAGACAAGTAGATATTTTTATGATGTGAAAATTCGTTGATTGTAGTACTAGTCATATGGGTTTTGTCATTCATGTGTCTTAGTAGGTATGGGTTTTAGGAATGGCATGCTAGAAATAATATGTCTAACTTGACTTTTCCTTTCCTCTAATCATGTGGATTGTTGGGGACATAAGGAATGGAAGCATGGGTCTTGTATAGATAATTTTTATATAGATAATTTTTATAGATGTACGTTGTCTTGAGGTTGCAAGAAATCAAATAAAAAAAAAGGTAGAAAAAGAAATGGGATTTAAATTTGATAGTTTTTCTATAAAACTAATAAACCTATTAGTTTATAAGGTTAGTAAACGCCCAACTTATATACGTATAGGTATATACATATATATACCTTTTAGCATGGGTAGAAAATTTACAAGACGGATCCTTTGTTAGCACAAAGATATACATATGGTTTTTCTTAAAACCATATATAGTCTTGGAAAATTAAATCTTAAATATAAAATTTATACACGGTGAACGTATCTTTATACTTTTCTATAATTATTGAATTTATCACCAACGTTCGTTTTCGCTTCGTGACATTTGGAAGCACTATAAATTCGCGAAACGACATTCATAAGTATAAATTATACGTATAAACTTCATATTTGTTAGCATGGTCAGTATTTTGTACGGTGTCAGTTTGTTTTCGTTTATCGTTCAGCAGAATTACCCAAAATCACCGTACGCGCATTATAACGTCGAATAAGCGTCCCTAGGCATTCCAGTAGCCTAATTTAGTTAATCCGTGCCTTAAACACTGTTTCTTATCCTCTTAAACGTCCGTTAATCGCGTAATTAGAAGCCGTTAATTACCGGTTGTCACAGATTTATCATACCCATCATTTAATTCTCATGATATTGCTTCTGACAACATTATTAGTGTGCACATGTTGATTTGATCAAGAACACAACACACACAAACACATGGCCTCCATTTCTTATTCATGGTTATCCAAAAATCCTGAATTCACTAGTGGATTCGTATGATACATTAATATTTCTGTTCTTCCAACCCAACCAATTATCATGCACAACATGCCACAACATCATCATCATCAAACCTTCGCTAAAATCCATTAGGTCATTAATACATTAATATTTGTATACACATTAACATACATCATCGAAATATTACTATCCAACCCTACTGTGTATGCACATGATCAAGACCTACGGATTAAAACTCACGTATTTAAACATCATCAAATACCTAATAGACGACAACTAATCATAACCATCATGTTACCTATATCATTCTCTAACAAATAAAGTTGTTTCTCATATGGTTGGTAGCACCAACAGTTCACATATAAACACATGTAACTCGACAGAAAATATTTCATGAACCGTAGTGATCATATTAACCCGTATCACGATGTATAACGAAGGTGTTAGGGCCCAGAAGATGATTTCAGTCGTGGGGGAGGGGTTGCCGATGATCTCCAAGAGGTGAGGGAACTATTAGGGTTTGCAAAAGTTTTCCCTTAAGTTATTACGTATGATTCCTAATACATAAAAACAATCACCAAGTGGATTTGGGTCCGGTTGAATTTAATGGTTATGGGCCTGATGCCCAGACTTCATTTGGGCCTTATATATATATCATACATGATTGATAAACTTAAAGGTGCGCACGTGTTCGGGTTTGGGTTTCAAGTAAATTCGCGGCCCACAAGTGTCGAGTAATTCTGCGGCCTAATTTAGTTAGTTTCCTAAATTTACTAAATTACACAATTAATCGTATCATGGTTTCTTGTAAACATACACGCATAACACAAGAGTTTCACATAACGAACACATAAACACATAATTGCAACATCTGACCGAACGTTAATAGAGGTAACACACACACGTAAAGAACTTGAAACTCCGAGTTGTCACATCTAAACCCTTAACCACCACCATGAACTACCGCTTAATCTCCCCAATCGGAGCACAAAACGTCGTCGTTTCCAACAACACACTCTTAATCTCTCCAATCGGTAACCGCATCTCCGTCACTGACCTCCTCAAATCTGAAACCCTAACCCTACCACTCCAATCTTCATCCAACATCTCCAGAATTGCCGCCTCACCGGACGGCATCTTCCTCATCGCCGTCGACGACAACGTCCGCCGCCAGTTCATCAACCTCCGCCCTAACGGTTGTTGGTGTTGGTAAGTTAGTCGAGATCTGGAGGTCTACAGGGTTGAGAACTTTCGCTAAAAGTTACTTGTGTTGATTGGAGTCCTGATTCGAGGTATTTGTTAGCCGGTTCGAAGGATTTGACTGTTAGCTTGTTTTGTTTGAAGAAAGTTAGGGGTGAGGTTAATAGTAAGAGTAAGCCTTTTATGTTTTTAGGTCATAGAGATGGGATTTTCGAGTGGGGTGTTTGGGTTGTATCAGATGCCAGATTTTGTTTATATACACTTGTTGTCGGTATCGAGGGAGAAGATTACGACAGCTAGTTTTAATGAGCTTAGGAATTGGTTCTTGATTGTTCTTGTTATTAAAAGATTGTGATGACTCAGACGGTCGTTCCAACTTTTCGGCAAGGTTCCGACATCTCAGGGGAGCGGTGATGGTGGCGGGTGGAGTTCTTGAGTTCCAGATATAAACACAGAAATATATACAGAGAAAGAGAATTTATATATTTTTTTATTTTTAAGTTTTGTACAAAATAGTCCCTGAATAAAAGTTCTTTACGAAATAACCCTTGGAATGTGAAATGACAAAAATGCCCTCATGTACAATGTACATGACCATATTTAACCAAAAAATATAACTGGGTTTGGTCTAAAGGACAAAACGTGCAAGATTTTGGAACATTAAGCACAAAACTTGTCAACATTTGTGCTAAAGGACAGCGCCTGCAATTTGGTGTAAATATAAAGGACAAAACTTGTAATTTACTCTATTCGAAAGTTTAGCAAACGTCATATTATATTATTCAAATAACAAAAGGGGTAAACGGCTTATAAAACGTCATATTATATTGCTTAAGTAAGGACAAAGGTAAACGACATTCATTTTATATTACTGTGTACAACTCAGTTTCAAATATAATTTACGTCTAAAGGTAGATAAATGGTAAACGACATCACTTTATATTATTGTGTACAATTTGTAATTTTATAAAATATCGTATTTTTTTAAGTTATAAGCGAAAAACGAAATATATTCAAAATGAATTATAACAATAAAATATTATAATAATTATATTAAAAAAACAATTATAAAAAAAGCGTTGAATGTAATCCATTTTAATAATTTATTAAAAAGATAATTAAGAAAACAAAACAGAAAGTTAAAACATGAAAATATTATAAAATATAGCATTGTTTATGTCAACAAAACAGAAAGTTAAAACATGAAAATATTATAAAATATAACACCGTTTATGTCCTTTATAAATGTAAGATATAAATTTTAATAATTTACTAAAAAGATAATTAAGAAAACAAAACAGAAAGTTAAAACATGAAAATATTATAAAATATAGCATTGTTTATGTCAACAAAACAGAAAGTTAAAACAATGAAAATATTATAAAATATAGCACTGTTTATGTCCTTTATAATAAAATGTAAGATATAGGAATAATACTTTCCTTTTTTTATGATTTTTTTACTTTTAATGATATTTTTTTATTTTTGTTTTCTTTTTTTAACTTTGTTTTTTGTTTTTTTTCTTTATGAATTTTTGACTTTTATTGGCATTTTTTATTGGGGTAAATTTGTAGAAATGTAACTAAGTTTACCAAATGTTCTAATTAAGTCACCGAAACTTTTTTTGTCTCCTTAAAATCACTAAAGTTTCATTTGATGTTCTAATACTATTTAATTATCAGGTTATTAGGTTACAATGATGATGTGTCAGGTTTCATTAATTTTTTTTAATATTTTATTATGATGTATAAAATATAAATAATAACATTGATTTTCAATTTAAAATTAAAAGAAGAGAATTTATAAATCACATTTATACAAACTCATTTGCTTCATCTTCAACATCTAAACTCTCGCACACCCATTTTAAAAGAATTTTTAAATCACAGTTATAAAATCTTGTTTGCTTCATCTTCAATAACTAAACTCTCCTACACCCATATATTTAATCTTTTTAAATTAAATTAATTCGAATTAAGCTTTCTTTAACCTCCGATGTCATTCTCTGAACATTTTATAGTTTCTATCATGTCGCTGTGAAACCACCATCTACCGCCATGAGACCACCACCACTAACCACCTTGAAAAGCTTAAGTCGTCGAATCTGTTCTCAGATCTCACACCTGTCACTGGAGAGGCTAACAGATTCACCACTTGTTATACAAGTCGATTGTTACCTCCGCAAAACTATCAGATTTAATCTGGGCTTGTACCACCACGCCAACCATCATATTCGCCGGAAATCACACCCTCAGTTTTCAGGCAATCTTTTCAGAGTAGAGACGGGGGTCGGTGTTTTGATCTTTTGCATGCGATGTCTTCAATCGAGGATTTTTAGGCCATAATTTCAAGGTTGGTCGTCGACAATTTGGTATAGGAGGGTTGAGGTGCTTCTGGGTTGGGATCTAAGAGACAATGAAAGTTTAGATGTGAAGATGAAACCTGAAAAGCTTGTGGATGAATTTTTTATTTAGGTTTACTATTTTTTTATTTACTTCACCGAAAATCCACATAAGCATTAAAAGAAAAAAAGATAGAAAAAAAGAATGGTAACCTGATGACCTGGTAATTACACGCTATTAGAACACAAAATCAAAGTTAAGTTACTTTATAAAGACAAAAAAAGTTTGGATTACTTAATTGAAACAACCAGCAAACTTGATTACATTTCTGTAGCGTTTTCCCTTTTTTATTTTGTTTTCTTTTCCTTTTATTAAATCTTTTCTCTTTTTTTTTGGTATGGCTTTTGACGTTTAGTGTTTCTTTTATTTTTTTTATTGATATAACTAGAATCGATATTTATTAGTATTATCATAACCAATATCGATATTTGCTTTTATGGTTTTTAGATGAGTCGAGTCTAATGACCAAAGTCATTAACACGAGGGAAAACCGATCATACTCCCGCCACATAGCTCGAAGGGAAAACCTTGTATCGATATTCGCTTTTATATATCAATCTTCGTTTTTATGGTTTCCGATGAGTCGAGCTGACAACGACCAAAGTCACGCTGTGTAACATAAGCGAAAAACGATCATAGTCTCGCCACGTAGTGCGGTGGGTGAACTTTTTTTTGATTTGTTTTAATTGGTATTATCGGAACTGGGATCGTTAGTTGCTATTATCGATCTTCGCTTTTATTGCTTTCGTTGAGTCGGGGTGATAATGACCAAAGTCACGCCGCATACCATGGGAAAATCGATCAAGCACCCGCCGCGTAGAGCGGGAGAATAAAAACTAGTTATACTTAAACTATAGATTCTTTATCTTTAAACATTGACATCAATTAAGTTGTGGCATCATACTTTTTTGTTTCAATTTTTTTTTTTATAAAAAACGGGTCAACCTTTGAACATGCCACGTTGACGTGAAGTCAACCCGTTTAGCTAACGTGTTCACAGCAATTGACTTGACATGTGAAGTTTGTGTTAGGTTCATGTCATGTTCTTGTCTTAGTGCCAAAAATTTACCACCTTGACCACAACCATTACCCTTATATATTTGCATGAAAGTATGATAGTAAAATGGTTCATGAACAGAGTCATACATATATGGACATAGCACGCAACAAACAAACAAACAAACTAGTTCACTGAGACCAAAGGGTTTAACTCAGCATGTATTTGAACTGCACACAACAAACACCATACTTTCTTTCTTACAAAGAGAGAACATTTGACTCATGAACCATGAAGTTCTCCACTGGCCTATAGTACTTGTTAGGAGAGTAAAGCCCCAGATTTCCAACTTGACTTGTGTACAGACAAGCAAATCTCTCCACCTATATTATTATAAACCGAAACTCATGTTCAGTCTCGTATACAACGAAAAATGGCGGGTCAGCGGTTTAAGTTACGGGTCAAAACGGGCTCAAGTCAAAACATGTACTTTTGACTTTTGAGCGTGTCAAAACAAATTGGGCCCACCCCACCAGTGACCAGCCGTTGACACTTATTTATTTAACGCTTTAATTAATTATTGTATTAATATAAGATTGCAAAAACTATATTGGTAACATGTTCTTCTAAGTAGAATGATTTTGGATGCAAGCATTTACACGTTAGGCTACTTTTGTTTGACTCGTTAAATCAATAATGTAAAACCTGAACTGATCCGTTTTTTTATGTAAATGGGCTCAAATTGTCATCTCTACTTGTATATATATAGTATATAGTATATAGTATATAGTATATAGTATATAGTATATAGTATATAGTATATAGTATATAGTATATAGTATAAAGTGAATTTGCATAAAGAAATAATTAAAAAACCTGGTGTGCAAAGCGGGAGTTTTGAAATCCAGCCTTCATAATCTGCCCCCACACGGGAACTGTGCATAACATAAAAACGTCACTCGAAAATAATACAAAAAGTACGGATTCAGCATATTGCTACTGATGAATTTTTTATTTAACAAAATAAAAGCACATGCAAACATAAGATCCTTATAAAACTGGTTACCTGCTGGTGGAAACTTCTCTGGGCCTCTTGATGAGCTGCACGAACACGTGCGCGGTAACCCTGTGCATAATAAAATTGAGAGTGCACCACAGTTCATCTATTCACTAGCAATTTCTAAATTAAAAGGGTATACAAAGGATATTTAAGAAAGTAAAAAAAATAAAGAGTAAACTTCCGTTTTGCTCCCTGTGGTTTGGTCACTTTAACGGTTTTGCTCCAAACCTTTAAAAATAGCCATTTTACTCCCTGATGTTTCGTTTAATTTTTTTGCCAGTTTGCTCCCCGCCTCTAACTCCATCCAAATTGTTTGTTTTTCCATTTTGCTTCCCGCAGGGAGCAAACTGGCAACAAAACCAAAACATCAGGGAGTAAAATGGCTATTTTTAAAGGTTTGGGGCAAAACCGTTAAAGTGACCAAACCACAGGGAGCAAAACGGAAGTTTACTCAAAAATAAAACATAGGCAGATTTTGTAGTGTACAGAACAATGATTACATATTATACCAATATAAGATCATCAATTTACTACGCATATTTTGTAGTCTTTGGAACTAGAGGTTGTAAAATGGGTGCGGCGGGTAGGTTGGGTAGCGGGTCATAGATAGCACATAACATTTTGGTGCAAGTAGGGTCAGGCTGGATTTAAGTTACAGCCAAGATTTATCTTATTTAATTAATATTTAATTCTTTGAATTCTAAAATGATTTAGGATGTTTTCTTTTGTTAATTACTTTTCCTGTTTGTGATAATAGAGCATGCGCATTGACCCGTTCATAACTAAATAGGTCAAAAATGCCACATCCATATGGAACATGGACTCTCAAAATTGAAATTAAACTGGAGATGTTTTATTTTTGAATTTTTGAATCAAACTATCTTCACTTTTTATTTTAATGGTTATGAACATTACTACACCATGCCTTGACAAGAAAACATTGCCACTTTGAACACAAGTTTTTAAGGTTTGTCCACATGTATCATATGACCTCACTTGTTCAAGGTATCCAAATAGATTTTTTTCAGCAAGAGCACATTTTTCATTTTGGAAATCTGATAGAAACTGGAAAATTTGATTAATAAAAATAGGGAAAACAAGGGATAGTTAGCCTGATTCGAGATAGGCAAATCTCCAAACACAAGACACGATAATGAATAAAAACTGGACAAAGAAAATAGATGACTAAAGGCCTATTTATTCTTGAGGATTGCTGGAAGTTTCCCCTTATTTTAGCCTTTGAAATAGTTGCTGAAATCAAGGCTGCTGAAATCATGGGATAATATCTTAAATTATGCAAGGAGATAATTGTGCATTTGATTGAGAGGATCAGTTTGGATCCATCCAATTTGGTTCTTATCATTACTTCCCGCCTGGTAAAACGACTTGTCCTCAAGTCGATTAAACAAATTTGTCCCAATCATCGGTTGTTCCTCAAACGGTTCAATAGTGAGGTGGTGGCAAGTAGCGGAGTTGTGCGTTTCCGGTTGCAGTCCTTGCAGCTTATGTTCTTGACCATTGACAATGAAAATCATAAAATTTTTAGCCCAATTTGTTTGAACCGTATTTAGGGTAGCTAACCATTGCATGCCTAGTACTACATCAGCACCTCCTAGGACAAATGGATAGAAGTCTTGTGTGATGAGGAGGTCTGCCAATTTCAATGGGACATCCTTGCACATCTGGTTGCATCGGATGACATTCACATCTCCTATTTGGACACCGAAGGGTGTGATAAGCTGGGAACTGATTTGTAGGCTCTTTACCAGCTTATCCAAAATAAAATTATAGGTCGAACCACTGTCAATCAACACTAGCACCTCAGTTGTACCTATAACTCCTTGTAGCTTCATTGTAGTTGGTGTAGATCGACCAAAGAGAGCGTGAAGGCTGATCTCAGCCATTTCATCTGAGCTATTCTGCTCGTTTATTGCTTCTGTTTCATCTCCTATATCAGCGATCTCTAAAACTTTGAAAGATCCCGATTTACAACGATGTCCTGGACCAAATTTCTCCCCACATCGAAAGCACAACCCTTTTGCGAATCGGGACTGTTTCTCCTCGTCAGAAATGCGAAGAGGGATATTGGTGGTTGAAGAAGTCACGGCTGATGAAGAGGTTTCGGCGGTGACAGTGGGTTTTGAATTCTTCCCGAACCGGTTGTAATCTGCCTTTGATTCGAATTCTAATGCTAAACTCATAGCACTATAAACTGTACGGGGTTTGTGGATTCGAACATCGGTTTTCAACTCGTCTTTAAGACCGTTCAAAAATACCCCTAAGAGACAATGATCAGGCCAATTTGGGACCCGAGAGGATCTCTTAGCGAATTCCTGCTGTTATTCTTGAACTGAACTAGTTTGTTTGATGTTACACAGAAATTCATCCGGGTTTTGGAACTCGGCTGGCCCAAAATTTTTGGTAAACGTGTGGGTCAATTCTTCCCAAAAAGTGATGGGTTGGTCGTTAGAGAGCCAAGAGTAAAGATCCAAGGCATCACGCTCTAGGTGCATTGAGGCCACTTCAACCTTCTCCTCATCAGGTATATGATAATACCTGAAGTATTTTTCGGCTTTCAGCAACCATCCACGAGGATCTCCTCCGCTAAAAGTCAGGAATTCGAGTTTGTTATAGGGCCTATATGGTTGTCGACTCCTCCAGGAACTTCCCCCTTCATCACTCTTGCTTCCTCGGGAACGGTCTCTTGCCTTTAGAGCTGCAATCTCCTGCCTCTGGGCTGCTATATCCTCTTTCAGCGTGTCAATTGACCCCAATTTTGCGGCTATGGCAGCCAACTGAACAACAATTTGGTCGGGTGGGTTACTGTTGTCGTTCGAGTTATTCCGGGTTTGCACCATTTCGTTCCCGGCAATGGAACCAAATGATAGAAACTGGAAAATTTGATTAATAAAAATAGGGAAAACAAGGGATAGTTGGCCTGATTCGAGATAGGCAAATCTCCAAACACAAGACACGATAATGAATAAAAACTGGACAAAGAAAATAGATGACTAAAGGCCTATTTATTCTTGAGGATTGCTGGAAGTTTCCCCTTATTTTAGCCTTTAAAATAGTTGCTGAAATCAAGGCTGCTGAAATCATGGGATAATATCATTTTTTCAATGCTGGAAGTTTCCCTTCTCATTTATCATTTTTTCAATAGGTTGAGTTATAAACTTAAAATGAAGGTTTTTCCCCTTATAAGTTGCTGAAAACCCTTTGCTTTGAAATAGTTGCTGAAATCAAGGTTGCTGAAATCATGGGATAATATCTTAAATTATGCAGGGAGATAATTGTGCATTTGATTGAGAGGATCAGTTTGGATCCATCCAATTTGGTTCTTATCAAAATCATTTAGTAAATTACCTCAAGTAGCTCCAGCTTCGCAATGAGCTTTTCCTTTTCACTGTTATCCATATCTTCATGCCTGGAAGCACAAAAAAACAGTAAAAACTAGATAGTTAGGAGAAGAATTGCAAAAATGTGAATAGTTTGTTTTGATGTGGGTTTCTTTTAAAAGAAAATACTAAACGGGTCAATTTGGTTGTGTTTTATCTCTATCAGGTAAATTAAAAAATTATCTAAAAAGAAAATGGGTCAAATATGCTGAAGATAGCCCAGAGTGAATTTTTAAAGCATAAAACCTCCTCTTAACATATAGGAATTTTTATCCCAAACCCACCCGTTTTGCCACATCCAGGAAATACGTACTCAAGGGACCACTTCAAATGATGGACTTGATCTTCAATCTTATCTCGCTCACCCCTGAGCAATTTTAGTTTCTGCGCAAATACAAGTTTCAGAAGAAAAACGTTAAGATAGGACAAATATATCTATTCTTTTCATACAAAATTTGAAGTTTGCTCAGAAGCACATATACATGCATGGAAGTATATGTATGTGTATGTATACACACATAAATACGTAAACACACACATATATATGTAGAGTTAGTTAAGAATAGAAGGTTTTATGTATTAAAATTGCACTTTGGGCGACTTTCAACCATTTAACATTTTTCCTTTTAAGCTTTTTGTTTTACCCGTTTGGCACATAAGAGGTAATACATGACCCCAGTGGATCAAAATTTCCACCTTTAAGATCACAACATAACTCACGATATATACTCAAAAGTTCATATTCCAAATCTAATATTGAAAATTTTGTTCATTAAACTTTGATATCACAAACTAGAATATCACCTTTCGAGTCTCCGATGAGGATGAAAGAATTCTAGCCTCCTTTTCAAGTTCTGGAACAATAAACATTGTCCTCCAACCTGTTTCATGTAGTTGCACAATCAACGGTCAACATTAAATTAAAACACAAAAGAATGTCATCTTGAAGCAAATAGATTACAATAAAGCTACAATAATAAATGATATCTATTGCATAATCCACCATCTAATGCCAATTATAAGAATAAACATTTCTAAAAGAGCACGATGATATAATACATGACATCAGGTATACAAAAAATCGTACCCAGAGCTTTTTTGCTTCGTAAGATGTCCCCGTATATATGATCACCAACGTACAAAACCTAAGAATAATCGAAAAGTATTAAAAAAACAAAATTTTAACAAGCTCCTGAAATAATAAAGGAAGGTTCACAGAAATCAATCAATCACTACATGCAAAAAGCAATGAAAAACAAAAAATAAAATACAATACCTGTGAACTTGACCCCACATTAAGTAGCTTATGCAGATGGCTGACATTGCCTCCCTGAGTTAGCCAAGAAGTGTCATATTGTTTACACTAATGTTTATACAAACTAATGTTTATTAATATATATATATATATATATATATATATATATATATATATATATATATATATATATATATATATATATATATATATATATATTATATATTGGTTAGAGTTGGCTATAAAGTCCATTTTCCTTACAAAGTGTAAAAAGTCATAAAACACCATAATGTCAACCATAAAACACACTCAAAACCCACAAATAACATAGTGAAAATAACTAAAACACCATATTTGTGGGTTTTGTGTTGTGTTTTGGATGATAACACTTTGATTATCGAATGACTAACATTAGTGTGTTTTATGTTGATTATCATGTTGTGTTTTATATTCATAGTTGTACGATGATGTGTTTGAAGTTTTTAAGGACTGTTAGGGTTTGGATATTGTGTTTTAGTGATCTTCACTATGTTATTTGTGGGTTGAGTGTGTTTTATGGCTGAAATTGTAGTGTTTTATGACTTTCTACACTTTGCAGGAAAAATATATAGACTTTGTAGCCGAACCTCACCCTATATTATATTATACCTGAAACACCTTGTAATGCTTATTTGGGATCTGATCTGGCAATTCTGCAGCAGGGCCTCCCACCTGACAATAATTAATCAAGTATTTAAACATATGAAAAAGGTATAAAAGGTGTATGGAATGGAAGATGTGTATTCACAAACCTGAGCAAGCGGAGTACCATTGTCGGTGTTAATAAGCTTCCCTGACTCCGTCTCAACCGCAAAAAGATCAGCACGATTTTTATCATGGAAGAAGCTTGGTTTAGCACTGCATTAATAAATATTTTTATTTATAGACATGTTTTGTTACACATTGAATATATACACGGCCTTAAACTAAGTAAAGCGATAACCTGCCAGTGATGACAAAGTCAAAATATTGGAGCCAATTAGAGCTCAAGGAGGAGCTGCTATTGATCGTACGTGCCTCAATAAGAAAGTTCATCACTACATGCGTATAATCCCAAAGACTGCACGTTAAATTAACCCATTTTTGGTTACAAATATTATAACACATAAGAAAATAAAGACAATGAAGGTGCTAACATATTATATAATTTTTTGCAGATAACAAAAAAAGTGCATAGTGTTACAGATAAAAAAGTAAGAATATAGAAGTACCTGTTTGTCACTAAAAATACTGTGCGTCCAGAACTTTTCAGCATTTTCAGCATTGGAATAATAGTGTCATCCTCATTGATATACCTGAAAATTAAACAACATGTTTAAGGAAAAAGGAAAACACAAAAGAAGCTACCTAGCAGCAAGAAAAGAATATCTATTTGTGTGTGACTGTGTTTAGAAACACATGCATATATATAAATGAATTCAATATATAAGGCATGTATATATGTTGGTGTATATATAGAAACAAACACAAGTGATGTTCAAATATAATCGAGTGCTCAATTATGCAAATGATATATGATAGATGTCCGACATCAAGCTTCTGCCATTTGTTCTTATTACTTGATTAACCTTAAAATCTTTCTTAATTTCAATATCTAAGTTCAATTCTGAAGTACACAATCTAAAGTAAGTAGTACTAGTTTCCACGTGTACATTGTAGGCGGTCGATATCGACAGCTGGATACCTCCACAGCTTGTAAAGAAGCAAATGACCTCATCCATCTAAATAAAAGCTCCCTTATCCACCGAAAACAATTTCTACCCCTCCACCCCCAAACCCACACACACAAAAATTGATCTGCGTCGCTATAAAAACCAAGATCCAAGGTCGGGTGTAAGTTAAGTAGTTAACTTGTATTTCAAAATAGTTTGTGGGCGTAAAGTTCTAATATCCATGGTAAGATCAGTAATATTCATGTGGTTACTTTAGTTACAAAACACAATCATATCTGTTTTAGAAATTAGCAAGGCGTTCTTTGACTCTATGGCTTGATCTTTGCTAATTCTGGTTCACTTACAGTTCGTGCTAGACTACTTAATGCTAAAACATGAGTGTATATACAGCTGAAAGGAATATATATCACACCATTAACACTAGGAAAATGATTCAAAAAAAAAAAAAAAAAACCAAATCAAGTTTTCTTATTAGTTCGGAAGTGCATACACGAGAGCACAATAAACACACAAGGAAAATATACAGATGATCAGCTAATTTTATTTTACTATAAATGAAAATATTAGAAAACTATAAATATGGTAATTAAATAGTCCTTTAATAAGTTTTTAATTAAAAAACACTTAGTGTACATGTATTAACGCTCATATTTTAAAATGCTACAACTATTCTGAATAGGACTTAAATTGATATTGTGAATTTAAGAATGTTCTTTATCCAAACAAAAAATTCATATATATACACTTAGCATGCTTTCTTGCTTGTAATATACTAATATGAAAAACTAAGAGCAACTATTTTGACTCTATCCTATAAATTTCAGGAATATATTCACATCAGTAGATATAGTGTTCTATTGATATAAATCTGTTACTTCAAGGAAAATATAACACAACATTACCAGAATCACAATTGATTTATAATAATTATGATAAACCTCAGATATGATGTTAAATTAGCAGCTATTTAAAAGAGTATTATAAAATTTCAAAAAATTAGTTGGTAAAGTATTTATAAATTTTTTATCCTGAGTTGATTTATATTTCTGATAAATACAAGGGCCTAGACATTTCATTTTAGAAAGAGCTCAAAAAGGTATAATTGTGAAATAGCTTTAGTGTTTCACTCAAAAAACAACGAGAAATGCTATATGCCACAATATTCCATAAAATCCACATGTAATCCAATAGCATGGTACCATAGTTGCTTCATGCAAAGAAGAATACTATGGCCTAGCTTGCAACAAAGAGTTACATAATGTAAGCCAAATGCTACTTTCTTTATACCAGAAATCATATATATGGTAAAAAAGCACATACTTTTTTGGATCTTTCGCAACCATTTCCTTCAAAGTTCCGTCACGATGGCACATATCAACAGCAGAGCGGACATCAGCATAGATACGAGAGTAGCTGCGAAAATTAATTGTGACATTAACATTTAGTGAGACACGATTCCAAACAACAAACAAGTAATAGACAAGGCAATACATAAAAAGTGAAAAATCTCTGTATACATTCCTTTTTAAAAAAAAGGAAAAGGAGGAAAAGCGACTACTTTTCGAATCATATAACAATGGTCCACGGCTAAGCAACCAAATTTAGAGTTATAAATCTCTATATATACTCCGCGAATGTAACGAATGAATAGGTTGTCACATTCTTAGGGTTATATGCTGTTATCAACTCCATTTATTACTATAGTCATCAGTTTCCCATAGAGAAGCCAACTGCAACTACAACATCAATCAGGAATTGGAAATGTTAGTTGTGCTCCTTACTCTTTTACTTCTGAGATTTGTCCGGGGTTATTATCCTTATAATCAACAAGCTGAGCAAAAAGATATGATTCGGCTAGTGAAAAAAACGTATCAATATGCGCATAATCTGGACCATCGAACGCATCTTTAATAAAAGTGTTCCCATATGTAGCGACTTTTTCATCCTTGGATAACAATCTGAATCCATGGTACGCTATCTTCACGTACTTGTGCCTGTCCATCTGCGAGAGACAAAGATACGGACAGCATTAGATAAATAAAGAATGCGAAAGAATTTAAGGCAAGCTACCATAAACGGTAAAAGTTCTGTATTTGACGTTCACAAACCTTAAGTATGTTTCCTCTCTTTTTGTCTAGGACAAGGCCTCTAACCATGTAAGTCCAGTCAAAAGACCATTCCAGTAGCTGAACCGAAACAGAAAAGACGAAAGAGTTGTAGTAATAATATAGAATTTTAACGAAATGCTGAAACAAATTCAAGTAGATAAAACTGATATCAATTGGTATAACCATCATGTAGATGTACATTACAAACAGCTTGGTAAAAGAAGATGCACATGTATACAAAAACCTTATCTTAGAAAACCAAAAGCAAATATAAACAAACCTCTTTAGGATAACCCAGGTTTCTGACCAGCTTTTCGACAGTACCATAGTACGCCAGAGATTCGAAAGTTTCGGGTTTGTACTGGGCCAAAGTGTAGTCCATGTCGAAGCCCACGGCAACTATACTATTCATATTTACAGCACTATTACAGAAGATTTGTTGTCCAATATCAATATTCTGCCTTTCTTCAGGAAATGACGATAAGCCCAGATCATGACTCTCTTCACAAGCATTAATTCCTCTTCCCTCTGACATAATTCTACTCAAAATACGCCTTGCTAGAAACTAATAATGGACCTGTTTAATACTAAAAAGAAACATGTAAACCATTAATCTGATATTCATGAAATCAAAGAACACCATTTTGTAAGGCTAATTCATGCAGCTGCATACGCAATAGATATTCATCTAAAAAAGCTTCTACGATGTCTACCATCTCACAACAAAACGAAACCATTTTGGTATGTAAACTCATAGGCAAACACTCTTAAAAAAGGTCCAATAATTCGAAACGGTTCACAATATTATTATAGCTTCTCTTGGGAATGAACTAAAATTTCACAAAATTGAAATGTTTAAGAAACCACAAATTGACTTTTTAAAATTTTGGGAGATTGGTAACTGTTAAATATAAAGATTCACTATTATATGTGTTTGTAAGTATATAAAATGTCTTGATTCAACAAGTCATCAAAGTTTATACTAGAGGAGAACTAAACTAGAAAGTGTCACAACTTAAAAGAATGTTGAATGGAATACTTATTTGGGGGGAATGAATAAAATTAAACCCAAACTTCAAGATATGGCCAAAAAATAAAATAAAATAAAATTATTTTACATATTAAAGGATGGTAGTGCCTCTCAACAGTGGGAGGGGAAAGAAAAGAGATGAAAATATAGAAAAACCATGTTCCCGAGTTTTTTTAAGGATAGAAGGGGAGGGAAAAGGAGGGAAAAGAGAAGAAAATTTGTCCATATATTCATTCTTCCAAATTAGAGAGATTAGGAGAGAAAATATTATTAATTACTAAATTGCCCTCATATCTAATTAGAATGTTTTATGTTTAAAGGGTATAATGGTAAAATTGTTTTTTACTTTTCTTTTCCTCCTAACTCGGGAACACATAAAATGTTTGATTTCTTCTCTTTTCCTTTACTTTTCACTAAACTCGGGAACACGAAAAAAATCACATCTTTTCCTTCATTTTCTCTCTTATTTTATTTTCCTTCCCCTCCCTCTGTTAAATGAGACTCGGACACACGCAAACCCTAAAATCAAATATACATATATTGTTTGTGTGAAAATTGAGAAGCATGAGAACTAAAATCTCATAGATCATAATTTATACCATGATCTAGCCCTAGAGAAAATTTAGCAGTAAAATTGCAAAAATAAAATAAAATAAATAAATAAAAAAAATCATACATTCAGTTCATCAACCAAACCATACAAACCATTTCATGTCAGAGAAGATCAACACGAAACCAACATCGTTCAAGTAATTTTACCAGAAAAATCATAAAACCTGACCGATCAACACCAAAATCACTTACATGCATATCAAAAATTACTCAGTCAACAGTACAAATAAGTAAAAAACTTCTTAACGAATGAAATTCCAAAAAAAAAAAAATCATTTGAGTAATTTTACTACATATCCCATCAACACCAAAAACACTCAAATGCATGTCAAAATTCACAAAGAACAGTACAAATAAAAAATTCAGCATAGTTTCAAGTATATATACTAACAACAGTTGAAGCAAACCTTGAGATCTTTTGGTAATGCAGCAATATGGAGTCTCAGAAAACCTGAACCGGCAATGAAATTGTGAAAAACCTGAACGCTATAAAAATAAAAAAGAAGGGTTCATAACACGCACCTTATCATATCGATCAGTAGTCTAAAAATAGCATGTTGAGACGGTGATCAATGTGACAAGTGGAATCAGATTGCAAAGTCATTAAAATTGCAATAAAGCACATCAGTTGGAATTTAGCCAGTGATATCAGCATTTCAATTTGATTTTTCATTTCTTGACGGAACTTAATTCCCCCCCGGAAAATACGCTACTTTTCAGGGTTTAGGCGGTTTCTGTGTAAATGAGTTGAGTGACACGTGGATAGACGGTTGTAGAGTGGACGGTTAGTGTGGACGGCAAGCGGTGGTGGTGGTTGCTTCTTTTTTCCGGTGGAAGGTGGGCGGGTGAAAAATGACAACCTAAAATGGTGGGTTGGGATCAAAATTTTTTGTTTTTATGGTTAAAAAACCTTTTTTAGAATAAATTACAAGTTTTGTCCTTTATGTTTACACCATTTTGCAGACGATGTCCTTTAGCGCAAAACTTTGCAAGTTTTGTACTTTATGTTTCAAAATCTTGCCCGTTTTAACCTTTAGGTCAAACCCAGTTAGATTTTTTGGTTAAGTATGGTCAGTGTCTTGCACATGAGGGTATTCTTGTCATTTCATTATACAGGGGCTATTTTGCAAATACCATATGTCTAAGGATTGATGTGTACAAAAATTAAAAACATTTCCCTTCCCTTTGCATCATCATCATCTTCCCCAATTCTCACCAAAATCAACCTAAACCCTAATTTCACAAACCCTCTGTTTTTGCCAACATCCAATCGCAGGTTCTAAATTACGGTCATCAAAGGCACACAATTGGCGTTGAGGCAGAGCGTTGAAATGGAGGAAGAACGACAACTCGGTTCTGACTGGTTTCACCGAGTTAACTCACCCGGACTCAGTTCTTCAGATTTAAGTCAGCTCGAACGGAACCTCTCGATGCAGGAACGGAATCTTTCGATGCAGGAACGCATTCAACACGGGCTTTATGACAGTTGGAACAATCAATCTTGTTAGAGGTTTTAAGGTGAAGAGGAACAGAGATAACTGAGGTTAAACATACATGTTACAAATTTAAAGGAGACATTGCATCAGAGTTAGGATCAAAAGAAAATCGAAAAAAAGGTAGCTGGATAACTGATTTGTTAAGTTTTTAGTAGAATATTATTTGCAAATAGTTTTTTTTTTTCAATTGGTGAAGGTTAGCAAAATTTTGTATCACTTAGTTCAATCCCAAAGAAACGGGATTCGAACAACGTATGTATTTTCTTATCTCAAACATGATTTTACTGTCTTTTAAATCTCCTAACTGCCACGAGTCTCCTTGATGTGGACAAGTACGAATTTAAATACTAGTTATGACTGATTTGCAAGTTTTGGGGTTTAGGTTGATTTTGGTGAGAATTGGGGGAGATGATGATGCAGAGTGAAAGAGAATATTTTTAATTTTTGTACACGATAAATCCTTAGACATATGGTATTTGCACAATAGCCCCTAGATAATGAAATGACAAGAATACCCTCATGTGCAAGGCACATGACCATACTTAACCAAAAAATCTAACTGGGTTTGGCCTAAAGGTTAAAACGTGCAAGATTTTGAAACATAAAGTACAAAACTTGCAAAGTTTTGCGCTAAAGGACAGTGTCTGCAAAATGATGTAAACATAAAGAACAAAACTTGTAATTTACTCTTTTTTTATTTTTATTCGTTAGTTTGTATTAAATTTTATAGAGTTATAGTACTCTATTTTTTGGACTTTAAATGTCAACAATATAAAAATTGAGATGAAAATATAAAATATGTAGTTTATTCTAACTGTACCAAGATGAGTAAAATAGTGTATCTCCTCAATAGGCCGAGCGTGTCTGTCCATATGTGTCATACGTCCCATTCTTCATCACATATTTTCTGTAAATTTTATCTGTTTTTTAAAAACCTCCCACAAATATTATGTTCTTCTATACAATATTTGTGCCACATAGTGACGAGATTGTGTGACATCCGACATTTTCAAGTTAACTCTGTTATGTGTAACGTTATCACGAACATCCATTATCACATTACACCTAATTAGAGTTAATTAAGTGTGCGAGTTAGTACATGAACACCCACATAACGGTAATTCAGTTAATTAACCAAATTACCGAACCACACACGAGTCTGTCCCCGAATGTTGGTGATTAAGTGAAATAATAATTCCGGAAAAGTTAAATGAATAAATTATGTGAATTTATATTTGAACGTGCGTGTTAGGATCGATTCCGATACACTTGAATGCTTCGTTGATTGCGTAGATCTCGTATCTTGTGCGGAATCCAAGTACGAGAGTGGATTGAACAAGAACAAGTAATTATAATCTGATTTCTATTGATAATATGAAAGTACACAACCACGAAAGCAGTTTGACAGAGTTTCCCCACTTAAGTCAAAGATCCAAATTGTCACACCCCGAAATTATCAGAGCTGGCGTGACTGGACCGGTATCTTCATTGCACAGCGGAAGCAAATAAGCTAAGACTTCTTGAAAATGAACGCCGCTAAGTACTCGAATTCCCATGGGTTCTCCTATTCCAACCGTTCCATAGTTTTGAAAATGCAACCTGAGAAAGAAACATGCGAAAAATCAACATAAAGTTGAGCGAGTTCATAGTTTGTTTTGAAAAGATTTAATATAAATCTTTTTGATAACCGGTTTTAAAGTTGTTGAGAAAAATATAGAAAAATCATTTTCCTGACATGATATATGAGAATTGTGAGTCTAGCCCACGAGAGTCTTTGTGCATTGCACGAGAGAGAATGGGCCGAGCCCAAACGAACCTTTGTAAGCAGGATCAGCGCTTCCTCTTACTTAGGTATAACTTGAAAAACGTTACCAAAGTTTGTAAATTCATGTATTTGTGAGTTTCCATCAAATGAATCTTATAAATATATGAAAGTTTTAGTGTTGTAAATGGGTATGTAAAGCGTCTATGAACAGGTTGATCGTTAATGTTTCGCGAGGACATTAACGTATGCGGCGACATAGGAAGTACTCAACCTGTGTAGACGGTTTTTAGTGTCGAATCACCTCGACTGTGTCGAATCACCTCGACTGTGTGAATTACCTCGACTGTGTCGAATCACCTCGACTGTGTCGAATCACCTCGACTGTGTGAATCACCTCGACTGTGTCGAATAACCTCGACTGTGTCGAATCCCCTCGACTATGTCGAATCACCTCGACTGTGTCGAATCACCTCGACTGTGTCGCCCGTACCCATTAGAAAATCATGCACGTTTCGTAAATATGCGCGCGTTTTGTAAAACCGGTATGTTTGATCGAAATCATTCGTAAACCATTTAAGTTCCTTGAAATTCATTCGCAGCACGGTTTAGAAATATGAGTTTTCGTTCATCGAAAAGTTGTTTATTTTTGCAAAACTTGCATGTCTTTCCACCCCCGAAAATATTAATAAAAATGTAAAACAGCAAAAAGTGGGGGTTATGAACTCACCTTGACATTCCTGTGCGAAGCTAGCTTAACGTGGTTCCGTGATGTCATTCCAATAATGTGAACTCGCTAGCGTGCAACTAAAGCCTTCCTAATCAAGGAATAACTATAAGTTTCTAATCAAAAATGACGTAGCTAAACTACGTGTCCGAACTCTACCGAATCGTTAACTAAATGATCCTAAGGTGTTATTATTTTGGTTTAGATTAACCAAAATCTTGGTTGTCTGGTCCCGTTTATAATCGGGATAAAACTAAGTCACAAAATCAACTTAGTTTTCGAGTGTTAAGAAATATATTTATATACATATAAATATAAATATACTTACGAAGTCGTGTTAGTCGTCGCGAATAAAAGGCGTAGATGAAATAGTAACACGATCCGTCGTAGTTTTCGTAAGGTGTAAGTATATATAATAAATATACTTTTTACCAACTAACCCGGTTAGTAAGGTGTTATAATTATGTGGTACGTGTCGTGTTCGGTTAGACGTTTGAAATAAATATACAAAATTATATTTATTTTCAAGAATTCTTCAAATTTATAATGATTGAAGAGAAACAATTATGTTTATTTTCTAAAAGTATATGAATCTCCGACAGTTGGAATAAATATACTAATTATATTTATTTATAAAAATACATGAATCAACGATGCTCGAAATAAATATAAACGTTATTTATTTGTAAAATCACATGAATTAGTGTCGTTTGAATGAAGTATAACTAATTATAGTTATGTTGTAGAAGTTTTCGAGTTTTAGGCATTTGGAATAAATATAAAGAATTATATTTGTTAAAATTAAGTATCGGGTTTTTCGTTAACTAGTAAGCGATGCCAAAATAAGTAATACACTCCATATTTTATCTTATAAGAAAACTCGGATTTTTGATAAGTGTCATTTTTGGAATAAAATCATTTGTCATTTTTCGGATTTTTATGAAAATCGGGGAGAGTTTCCTCTGTTTTTGGACGATCCCGACAACTAAGTGTCGATTTATTTTTTTCAAAATTCAACCAGTTACTCACAATGTAACAATATATATAAGCGTTTCGTCAAGTATATTAATATGTAAACTAATACTTAATCGAATATGGTCGAGCTCGGTCACGTAACTAAAAATCTACGAATCTATGAATAAAGTTTAACGCATCGTTAAAACTTTACCGGGTCCTGAGTTGACCGGGTATTGACCAAAACGAACTGAGTTGACCGAGTTGGCTGGCTTTGACCAGTTGACTCGACGGTTGACTGAGTCGACTCGGTTTGACCCGAGTCGACCAGGTTTGACCCGCTGACTCGTACCCGCGTCTCGACCTGATAACCCATAACATGAATCTGTGAAGAATAACTTGCTGACTTGTTGACCGAACCTTGACCCGATCACCAAACCCGAGTTGACCAGCGTTAACCAGTCAACTCGCTGTGTTGACTCGGTTGAACCGGAACCGAAAACCGACTCGAAACTAAACCACAACAGGTCTCGGGCCAACCCGAACCGTGCACCACCATCACTGCCGTCCACTGCTGCCGTTGACATCAAAGCACCACCGTCGCCATCAACATCCGAACCATAACAAACAACATAAAAATATATTGATTAAAATCTGCGTAGTCGTTTCGAGTTCACCCGAAATAAAGTAAAAAAAAAAGGAATGCTCACTGGAAGTTCGTCACGTCGCAACCTCGCCGTCGGACGGAACCACCGTCGCCGTGAGCCGTAGCCAGAGATTCTTACCAGATCTGTGTCGGTTCCGTCTCCCTCCTACCGCTCCTCCACCAAAACAACATCAATAACCGTCGCCGCCGCATACGGCGGCGCCGCTTCCGTCGTCTCCACCATTATCACTGTTTCATCATCTTCAACTCATCATCGTCGGTCAACAGGGGGGCTGTGTTGTCGGCCGATCATCCAAGCAAGAGGGAGAGGGTGAGATCGAGGGGTGTGTGTGGCTTTTTCCTTGTGTCTGCATGTATGATTGAGAGGGTGAGAGTAGTAAGTGAGAGATGTATGAAGTTTGAGTGTGTAGGTCTAGGGTATGTAGTGTGCAGACAAGAATTGAGAGGGAAAAAGAGAATGGTAGCGGCTGGTGTAATGAAGTTATTAGGGTTTCATTAGTCTTATATACTAAGGTTAGATTGTCTAAATGGGCTTGGGCCCAAGGCCCACAAGCCCAATCCCCGTATTATAGTTGGCCCGTTAGTACCTACGAACCCGTTTTCAAAACCCGAGATTTACGGAACGTCATAATATAAAATCTTAGTTTTAAAAATGTGTAGAATAATACCGGTAGTTGTTGTCGTCGCATTCATTTGTCATTTACGATAATAATTGCGAAAAAAAATCGTGTCGTTGCCGTGTTAATCTGTTTTCCGATCCGATTTCGACTGTGGTTACAAAAATTTTGTTATAGAGCTAAATATATCGTAAAATTTCGGTTTTTGAGTTAATACGCGTGTCTGATGCTTCCGTTCTCGTTATTGTTTGTACCGTTTGAAAGCATGATATTTTTGCAAAACCACATCATATGTTTAAATTATACTTATAAGCTTCGTATTTGTCGGTGTTGTCAGTGTTTTGTACGGCTTCAGTTCGTTATTGCTTATCGTTCCGCAATTTTTCTGTAAATCATCATTCGCGTACTTGCAAGGTCAAATAGGTGTTCCTAGGCATACCAAGAGCCTAATTAAGTTAATTCGTGTCTTAAACACTATTTATTATCGCCTAAACATTTGTTAATCGCGTAATTAGAAGCCGTTAATTACCGGTTGTCACACAAATGAACAAGACAACACCACTATTTATAGGAAAGGTCCATGCGCATGAACTAGTATTCACGGATCAGTCTGGTGCAGATTAAGAAACCTTCTGTGGATCAACTCTTAAATGTGGATGGAGACTTCAGGTGCGCACAGATCAGCTTCATTATAAAACCCTAGTTACGCGCATCTCAGTTCGTGTAGACCTATACATATTGATCCGTGCGGATCTACCTTTCATGTGGATCAGCATGTACACATATGTATTCTTCAGTTTATTCCCTGTCTTGACTCATTTGATAGCTACGATACGTGATTGACGGAAGCGATAGACATATGCACTCACAGACTCCCCCTTGGATATTGCTGCAGTCAATCTCGTAGCTTGTCTTTATCAACACTCTGAGTCTTCAAGAAGCTTTAATAAATTAAGCACCACAAACTCCTCTTTACGTTCTGATTCCTTAGCTCCCCCTTTCGATATACTCTCTCTCCAGGCTCCCCTTTGTTTTAAGCTTTCAAGATCTAAACCTGGCTTAACATCTGATCATATGACAATTCAAACCACTTGAGAGAATATTTGACACTTTCAGGATCAAACACCTGGCTCTCAACAAGATTAATTTAACAATTAAAACTTTTGCGATCTCCAGGATTGGTAACCTAGCTCTAAGCACAAATATTTAACAATTAAGATCACAGGATTTGTGAACCCAGGATTAATCCACCTGGCTCAACTCCCCCTATCAAATAACTATATATTTGATGATTAAGCATCCAATTTCCTAAACCTTCTCAGATAATCAAGTTCAATTTAATGACCTTGATTCATCTGATAGTCTTCCAAGTCCAAACTAATGACCTTGGAGATTTAACAAACTTTTTTGATTTTTCATTAAGAACCTCAAGTTTCAAATTAATGAACTTGTTTATTTTCTTGAGACATGTTCAGCATACTTAGATTTTAAAACTCAGCTTTCAGACATCGGTTGTCGAAACATAAAGTAGAACGAAATCTTTTTGTATTTTACAAAGTTTATGCTAAAACACACTCAAAATCTTTTTGTGATTTTTCTGTAATGAAACAAACATATTTTTGTTGAGTTTGAATCAGAGGATCATATCGGTTTATGACACATCACAAGCCCGTTGATCTTTATAAACTTTAAGTTCTAAACGATTCACTTAGATTGTCAGTATACTGATCCTTTTAAATTTTCACAAAAACTTCAACTGATTCAAGGTATGAAATTAATGTTTTAAGAACTTGACTTATTCGTGTGTCCCACCTCAGAATATACCCCCGTATCAAGATTCCCTAGATTCAGTCTTACAGGTGAATATACCTAAATGATATATGTCTCTGGGTTAGTGGGAAGCCTTGAGAGCTCAGGTTAGAACTTCCGTTAAGTCAAAGAGACGAAGGCTCGACTTAAAGATGTGTTCCACTTAGGAATCTTCTTTATAACTGCACTTGATATATATATTTCGATATTTTCTCAATTTTATGCAGAGGGAAAGTTTTAAGCGCAAAAGCATTATACAAGGTCTAGGCCATTGCTGACGCAAAATCAGAAAACCAGGTATAATACCTCAGATATCAACAAGTATAAAGACCTTATATCTCAGGCAATCTCTCAAACGAAATTTCGGAGTACTAAGTCCATATATCCAAGAGATGTTCCCCACGAGATAAGAAAGTTATTGATTTAGGTTTATATCTCGAAATCAATTTACTAAGTGTGTAAAAACCTACTAGCATAATGAGATCTTTTATCACATTTTGACTTTCCAATTCTTTAGCATACCGTGATTGTTTTACTGATGTACTATCATTTCCTCTTTTTACACAAAACTCTTTTGATTTTTTCATCATGATTTTGTTCTTTTTGAAATTTCCAAAAGTTTTTGTATTTTCAAAATTTCTACTCCCCTAAAAATCCAAAACATTTCTAAGAAAATTTTCATCTCGCCATTCATTTCTGCTTTACGTTTTCTGTTTAGAATAAAGTACCCCCATGATTAACAAAACATTGAATTTTGACAATGTTAAACCATTTTCAAAACAAATTTTGTTTAACAACTTGAAAGAACTTGTTGTACCAAGTTTTGTTTGTTCAGCCGTGAGGCTTTTGGCGTATTCCTTCAACATTTTTCAAATTTTTTTTATTTTTAACAATTTTAAAAACAAACAATTTTTTTTCATTTTTAAGTTTTTCTATTTTTAGGTTTTTTTTATTTTTGTTTTATTTATTATTATTAACAAAACAGATTTCCTATTTTCATCCACAGGAATCTGCCTCCTCTTGTGCCAGGCTCCTCTGCTCTTGTTGACTTTCTTTTGGCTTCTGGAACACCTGCACATTCAAACAACTCAATTACTTGAACAATGCAACCCAGGCCTGTTTGACCTTGGGTATTGTGACACAATACGAATCATTCAACTTTGGAAAATCTTTGTCAGTTTTAACAAAAAACTTTTTCATTTTTATTTTCAACCTTCTTGGTCAAATCGATTTTCCTTTTCTCATTCACAGAAGTCTGTTTCTTGACCACCCAAATTTGTCCATTTGAAACATTCCTTTTATAAAATCTTGAATTATTTTGAATGTTGCGTTTTGACAAATCATTCTTTGGTTTCCAAATTGGTTTTGGTTCAAACTTGGATGCTTTTGGTTTCCAAATTTGTTTTGGCACTGATATATCAACCTTTGGTTTCCAAATCTGCTTTGGTTCAAATTTGGGTGTCTAAACATCCTAGAACGACTAGTTTACCTCTAGGATGGGCTACAAAAGACGCAATCACAGTGTTGAGAAAACCATAAAAAACGAATACGACATTGATACCCGTATAGTTTGAACAGTATTGGTTCGGTTCTTCACACTAAAGAACAAAAAAAAATCAACTACACCTACCCATTCGATTAACAATTTTATTGAATCGTAGATTAGTAGATTAAAATAAGATAACATAAAATGTAAACGATGTAACTATATACAGAAAAAAGTCAAGGAATGTTGTATCACCATGTCGAGAAAACTGTAAAACCAAATACAACACCGGTATCGATGTTTGCTCGAATAAAAAAATTATCAAATTATAGATAAATATAAACACGTCGCAATGTTATTCGAAAGGAGTAAATTACAAGTTTTGTCCTTTATGTTTACACCAAATTGCAGGCGCTGTCCTTTAGCACAAAAGTTGACAAGTTTTGTATTTAATGTTTCAAAATCTTGCACGTTATGTCCTTTAGGCCAAACTCAGTTAGATTTTTTGGTTAAATTTGGTCATGTGCATGACACGTGAAGGCATATTTGTCTATTCACCATTATATGGACTATTGTGTAAATGTTTAATGTTTAGGGACTATTATGTAATATAATGAAAATGATATATAATTAAAAAAAACAGTACTTCATCTCCCCAATCGTAGCACAAAACACACTTCATCACTTTCTTCAGCCTCTAAACCCTTAACCACCACCATGAACTACCGCTTAATCTCCCCAATCGGAACACAAAACGCCGTCGTTTCCAACAACACACTCTTAATCTCTCCAATCAGTAACCGCATCTCCGTCACCGACCTCCTCAAATCTGAAACCCTAACCCTACCACTCCAATCTTCATCCAACATCTCCAGAATTGCCGCCTCACCGGACGGCATCTTCCTCATCGTAGTCGACGACAACGTCCGCCGCTAGTTCATCAACCTCCGCCCTAACGGTTGTTGGTGTTGGTAAGTTAGTCGAGATCTGGAGGTCTACAGGGTTGAGAACTTTCGCTAAAAGTTACTTGTGTTGATTGGAGTCCTGATTCGAGGTATTTGTTAGCCGGTTCGAAGGATTTGACTGTTAGCTTGTTTTGTTTGAAGAAAGTTAGGGGTGAGGTTAATAGTACACTACAAAAAAAAGCCATCTAGTGGCACACATTTTTAATGGCATTTTGGTTTTGTGCCACAAATTTTGTTTTTAATGGAACTTTAGGTATTTAACACATACATTTAGTGGCATTTAACTTTTATGTCACTAATCAAGGCTTTTAGTGGTATTTTACATATGCCACCAAAAAATTTTATATGTTTTAATGGCACTTTGTCTATCCCACAAAATTTTTAAATAACTCATTTAAAATTTTCACCATTTCCCTCTTAAAACCTAAAAATTTCCCAAGAAATTTCTTCTTTCTCTCCCACCAAAATCAATTTCCCTCCCCAAAAATCAAATGTTCAGTTTCACAAAGCCAGTTTCATCTATTTCTTTGACCATCTCTCTAATGTCGGTTCTCTACAGTGACAAATTGTTTTCATCAAGATTCAATTGCCGTCAATCCAATAACACACACCTTCATCATCCAAGGCTTTTTCTACTGCACCAACTATCGGTTATAATCTCTCTCAGTTCTCTCGTTTTTCACTTTATTTAGGCTACAAATTTGTTGGATTTACTAATATTAATCGATTTTGAGTTCAAGTTAACAGTTAGGTTTATTGTTTTTGGTGATTTAAACATATCTACTTAGCGACTATGATATCGATAGTTCATTTCTATAGAGATTTAGGTCAAAACTGAAAATAATGTGGGGATTAGTGACATATCTTGGTGAAACTTGCAGATTCAGAGAGGACCTGATATTAAAAGAGACGACGTATGTTGACGAAGGTGAGATTCGATGTTGACTGTGAATGTGTTCAATTTTATTGCAAATGTTAAAATTTAACCAATGAATGCTTCAATTTAGTGTTTTTTTGTTGTATAAACTTGTGATTATGGGGCTCCTTTGAATCAATTTTGACATCTGAATAATGTTTATAACTAATGCACACCACTTGCTCGATGAAATGCCTGTGTGAGACTTGCCTTTCACTAAATAGAGTAAAGATGCATGGTACAGATTGAATAGAGACCAAGAGTTGGGGAGAGTAAATTCTTAACAACAAGTTTAAAAGTAAAGATTAAAAAAAAAAAAACAAACAAATAGACCCAGCGGAGAGGCAGAGAGCTAAGAAAAATAGGATGAGTGAGTAAGTGGACGGTTTTATGTTGATTTGTGTCAATTTGAAGATTGCAGAAGTAGAGGTACAGTAACAATTCTTTTTAGGAAATAATTGATCATGTTTGACTTTTAATACATGTATCAAACTGCTCTGTGTATTTGTATATCTTTTTATTTCTTGAACAATTTCACATTAGTCTTTTCATGATTGATATCGGATTTTCAGGTATTCCTTTTAGTTTCTTTGGGGTGCTCTTTATACATGGATCACCAGCATAGAACCCACAAAAGTGAGTTAATAAATTCATATAAATCAATAATCGGTCTTTATTCTCTTAAGTTTTTATGTACTACATTTACAAATGAGTTTCTTGTGGTTTCTTTTTTTTTTCTTTCATAGTTGCAAGGTTTATGCTATTTTTCTCTGTTTCATCAACTTTCTAATTAGATATTGGATATCTTAACATCTTTGGGAAAGAGTGTACCGTTCTATGTGATTTTCAAGCCTATCATTTCTTTTCTTTTCTTTTTTGGGTGCAAAAGTTGGGGAAGCTAAAGCTCCAGGTGTCCATGGTTTCAGGCATGTTTTTGCAGTTTTGATCGGTTTAGTCTCTTCCTTAGCTGGTGGAGTGAGTTATTGTTTTTTAAGGGCTGCAGCAAAGGCCTCTGGCCAATCTATGTAAGAATGCTTTATCGTTCTATGTAAGAATGCTTTATCGTTTTATGGTCTTACGATATTTGTTTTCTCAAATTAAAAATCTATCTTTATTATCGTTCTATGGTCTTATGATATTTGTTTTCTCAAATTAAAAAATCTGTCTTTCTAAAATATCTTCCATTATTTATTCAAGGGTACTATATGTTCATTTGGTCTAATACGCACACACTTAAGTTACCATGACCAATAATTCAAATTCACGATTAAGATAACTGACATATCTTTTTAATTATGCCAAATTGTTATTGTGAAATAAGCCACTAGCATTATTGAATTTTATAACTAAAAGATTACTAGCAACTATTCAAACATTATATATATTGTTTTTTCTTATAGCTTGTTTAGTACTCTCTCGGTTCAATCAAACCAAAAACCAATAAATGTATTTATTTTACAGGTTGCATTGTTCTAGTAATGGGATACAGGATCATCACGAGTAGCTCTGTCATTTGGTAAAGTCATTGGATGTTTTCTTGTTATTGTTTTAACTTGTTGTACCGTATGTTTTAGACAAGAAAAAGGAATTGGAGTGAGGTGTGCTTGGCCTATGACCTGTATACTTTGAACAGACCAGGCGTGTAAATGAGCCGAGCTACTCGAGCTCGGCTCGAAACAAGTCAGAGTTTTCGAGCTTAAACGAGGCCAAGCCCGGCCCAAACAAAATAAGCTTGTTGAGTAAAAGAGCCCGAGCTTCACTTATCGAAGTCTAGCTACCTCGCGATCCTAAACGAGTCCATTACTTTTACTATTTTTAACTAATGTATTAAATTATAATCATTACTATTTAAAACTATGAAATTTAATATTAGTTAAAAGTTGTATAACTAATAAAGAATTGTATTAAATTAAAATAATTACTATATTAACCCCTAGGACTGCAAACGAGTCGAGCCCGGACTTGATTAGACTCAAGCTCGAGCTTATTTAACTTAGAAAGCCTGAGGTCGGCTTTTAGGTAGTTTTCAAACTCGGGCTTGGCTAATTAATTTATGTAAATTATAAATGTTATTTATATATAATATAGTTATATTTTATAATTTTTTTTTTAAAAAAGTAATTATTATAATTTAATATATTAGTTAAAAATTGTATAAATAATGGACTCGTTTTGGCTCACGAGGTGGCTAGAGCTCGATAAGTGAAGCTTGGGCTTGTTTACTCAACAAGCATATTTTTAAGTTTGGGCTCGATCTCGACATTGTTTAAGCTCGACTAGTTTCGAGCTAAGCTCGAGTAGCTTAACTTGTTTACACCCCTAAGTACTTTGATCTTTGCTGATGTTGAATTTAAAATTTATTTGAATAAATTATGGAGAAGGCTCCAATTTTAGACTTCTCTTTAGGCCTCTAAAATGGTTGAGTCGCCCTTGAATTGATATGGTATGTTTGCTTTTATGCTTGGTCAATGAATTTTTTATTGGATGAATTTATGCATCTTATGATTTGTAGCATGAAGATATAGATGGTGAAGATAGGTTCTTCGATTCCTCTATAATGTCTTTCTTGCTAGTTTCTAAAAGTGCACAAGCATATTTCTAGTTCATGAAAAGGTAATGGTTTTGGATTTGCTGAAAACTGATAAGGTTAGATTTTGTACGATTGTCACAACTCACTACTGGTTACTTTTACTTGAATTGCATCCTTTTGAACTTGATTCTTAAACTAGAAAAGTGACTTTATTTTTCTTTATTGACATTAGAAATACAATTTGTATTGACATTAAAAATACAATCTGTTACTTGAAATTCATGAGTGATGGCAGTGGTGGATATCTTCCACAGTTAACTTGGTAAGTCTATTTTTTTTATCATGCCGTTATTACTTATACAATGTTGTTTTATTCTTTTAAGTGTTTTTGCTGTGCAGGGCTGCATCAACGGCATCTACTACTATCCACAATTTGCGAGTGTTGTATACCATAATGAGGACTAGCAGGTAATATGTTGGTTTTTGGTCTACATGTTAGGTGTTCGAGCTAATTATATATGTTGGTTTTTTGTCTAATTGTTAGGTATTTGAGCCATTTTTTATACATCATTTTCTATTTTCTTTTGTATCAAGAACAATGAGTTTTGTAACTTAAAGAACTTTTATATATTTTTTAATCAATACTAATGCTTGTTTATATGATTGATGATGGCAGGGGTAGATATTATGAGAAGCTTTAGAGCTGACTTTTATGACAATGAAATTCTCACCAAAAGGAACTTATAGACTTTTCGTGTAAACATTAGAATTTGGAATATGTTACTCATTACACAACGTTTACGCTAGCATTAGGAATATTTTTTGGATGGAACTTATTATTAAAGTTATAATATTATGATTTCTACATTTACAATTTTGTCGAACTTTTATTTTGTATTTTTTATTGTAAATAATGTGATTTTTGTGGTAAAATTATGTGCAACTAAAAGTAGTACATATTGTGGCAAAATGAAGTGTCACTAAAACTTGTTTGGATATGTAATTAGGATTACTTTTTAATGGCACAAAAATTGTGCCACAAAAGTCTTTTATTGTATTATGGCAAAAAAAAAAGGTGCCACTAAAAGCAAAAAAACTTTGTGCGGCATATTGAAAAAGTGCCACTAAAAGGCTTTAGCGTCAGCGCTTCTAGTGGCACTTTTTTTGTGTGCCACCCATTCCTACAAGGCTTTTTAGTGGCATTTTTTTGTTTTTTTGTGGCACCTTTTGTATGTCACTAAATGAAATTTTTTTGTAGTGGTAAGAGTAAGTCTTTTATGTTTTTAGGTCACAGAGATGGGATTTTCGAGTGGGGTGTTTGGGTTGTATCAGATGCCAGATTTTGTTTGTATACACTTGTTGTCAGTATCGAGGGAGAAGATTACGACGGCTAGTTTTAATGAGCTTGGGAATTGGTTCTTGATTGTTCTTGTTATTAAAAGATTGTGATGACTCAGACGGTCGTTCCAACTTTTCAGCAAGGTTCCGACATCTCAGGGGAGCGGTGATGGTGGCGGGTGGAGTTCTTGAGTTCCAGATATAAACACAGAAATATATACGGAGAAAGAGAATTTATATATTTTTTATTTTTAAGTTTTGTACAAAATAGTCCCTGAATAAAAGTTCTTTACAAAATAACCCTTGGAATGTGAAATGACAAAAATGCCCTCATGTGCAATGTACATGACCATATTTAACCAAAAAATATAACTGGGTTTGGTCTAAAGGACATAACGTGCAAGATTTTGGAACATTAAGCACAAAACTTGTCAACATTTGTGCTAAAGGATAGCGCCTGCAATTTGGTGTAAATATAAAGGACAAAACTTGTAATTTACTCTATTCGAAAGTTTAGCAAACGTCATATTATATTATTCAAATAACAAAAGGGGTAAACGGCTTATAAAACGTCATATTATATTGCTTAAGTAAGGACAAAGGTAAATGACATTCATTTTATATTACTGTGTACAACTCAGTTTCAAATATAATTTACGTCTAAAGGTAGATAAATGGTAAACGACATCACTTTATATTATTGTGTACAATTTGTAATTTTATAAAATATCGTATTTTTTTAAGTTATAAGTGAAAAACGAAATATATTCAAAATGAATTATAACAATAAAATATTATAATAATTATATTAAAAAAACAATTATAAAAAAAGCGTTGAATGTAATCCATTTTAATAATTTACTAAAAAGATAATTAAGAAAACAAAACAGAAAGTTAAAACATGAAAATATTATAAAATATAGCATTGTTTATGTCAACAAAACAGAAAGTTAAAACATGAAAATATTATAAAATATAACACCGTTTATGTCCTTTATAAATGTAAGATATAAATTTTAATAATTTACTAAAAAAATAATTAAGAAAACAAAACAGAAAGTTAAAACATGAAAATATTATAAAATATAGCACTGTTTATGTCAACAAAACAGAAAGTTAAAACATGAAAATATTATAAAATATAGCATTGTTTATGTCCTTTATAATAAAATGTAAGATATAGGAATAATACTTTCCTTTTTTTATGATTTTTTTACTTTTAATGATATTTTTTTATTTTTGTTTTCTTTTTTTAACTTTGTTTTTTGTTTTTTTTCTTTATGAATTTTTGACTTTTATTGGCATTTTTTATTTTGTTTTCTTTTCCTTTTATTAAATCTTTTCTCTTTTTTTGGTATGGCTTTTGACGTTTAGTGTTTCTTTTATTTTTTTTTTATTGATATAACTAGAATCGATATTTATTAGTATTATGATAACCAATATCGATATTTGCTTTTATGGTTTTTAGATGAGTCGAGTCTAATGACCAAAGTCATTAACACGAGGGAAAACCGATCATACTCCTGCCACATAGCTCGAAGGGAAAACCTTGCATCGATATTCGCTTTTATATATCAATCTTCGTTTTTATGGTTTCCGATGAGTCGAGCCGACAACGACCAAAGTCACGCTGTGTAACATAAGCGAAAAACGATCATAGTCTCGCCACGTAGTGCGGTGGGTGAACTTTTTTTTGATTTGTTTTAATTGGTATTATCGGAACTGGGATCGTTAGTTGCTATTATCGATCTTCGCTTTTATTGCTTTCGTTGAGTCGGGGTGATAATGACCAAAGTCACGCCGCATACCATGGGAAAATCGATCAAGCACCCGCCGCGTAGAGCGGGAGAATAAAAACTAGTTATACTTAAACTATAGATTCTTTATCTTTAAACATTGACATCAATTAAGTTGTGGCATCATACTTTTTTGTTTCAATTTTTTTTTTTATAAAAAACGGGTCAACCTTTGAACATGCCACGTTGACGTGAAGTCAACCCGTTTAGCTAACGTGTTCACAGCAATTGACTTGACATGTGAAGTTTGTGTTAGGTTCATGTCATGTTCTTGTCTTAGTGCCAACAATTTACCACCTTGACCACAACCATTACCCTTATATATTTGCATGAAAGTATGATAGTAAAATGGTTCATGAACAGAGTCATACATATATGGACATAGCACGCAACAAACAAACAAACAAACTAGTTCACTGAGACCAAAGGGTTTAACTCAGCATGTATTTGAACTGCACACAACAAACAGCATACTTTCTTTCTTACAAAGAGAGAACATTTGACTCATGAACCATGAAGTTCTCCACTGGCCTATAGTACTTGTTAGGAGAGTATAGCCCCAGATTTCCAACTTGACTTGTGTACAGACAAGCAAATCTCTCCACCTATATTATTATAAACCGAAACTCATGTTCAGTCTCGTATACAACGAAAAATGGCGGGTCAGCGGTTTAAGTTACGGGTCAAAACGGGCTCAAGTCAAAACATGTACTTTTGACTTTTGAGCGTGTCAAAACGAATTGGGCCCACCCCACCAGTGACCAGCCGTTGACACTTATTTATTTAACGCTTTAATTAATTATTGTATTAATATAAGATTGCAAAAACTATATTGGTAACATGTTCTTCTAAGCAGAATGATTTTGGATGCAAGCATTTACACGTTAGGCTACTTTTGTTTGACTCGTTAAATCAATAATGTAAAACCTGAACTGATCCGTTTTTTATGTAAATGGGCTGAAATTGTCATCTCTACTTGTATATATATAGTATATAGTATATAGTATATAGTATATAGTATAAAGTGAATTTGCATAAAGAAGTAATTAAAAAACCTGGTGTGCAAAGCGGGAGTTTTGAAATCCAGCCTTCATAATCTGCCCCCACACGGGATGGAACTGTGCATAACATAAAAACGTTACTCGAAAATAATACAAAAAGTACGGATTCAGCATATTGCTACTGATGAATTTTTTATTTAACAAAATAAAAGCACATGCAAACATAAGATCCTTATAAAACTGGTTACCTGCTGGTGGAAACTTCTCTGGGCCTCTTGATGAGCTGCACGAACACGTGCGCGGTAACCCTGTGCATAATAAAATTGAGAGTGCACCACAGTTCATCTATTCACTAGCAATTTCTAAATTAAAAGGGTATACAAAGGATATTTAAGAAAGTAAAAAAAATAAAGAGTAAACTTCCGTTTTGCTCCCTGTGGTTTGGTCACTTTAACGGTTTTGCTCCAAACCTTTAAAAATAGCCATTTTACTCCCTGATGTTTCGTTTAATTTTTTTGCCAGTTTGCTCCCCGCCTCTAACTCCATCCAAATTGTTTGTTTTTCCATTTTGCTCCCCGCAGGGAGCAAACTGGCAACAAAACCAAAACATCAGGGAGTAAAATGGCTATTTTTAAAGGTTTGGGGCAAAACCGTTAAAGTGACCAAACCACAGGGAGCAAAACGGAAGTTTACTCAAAAATAAAACATAGGCAGATTTTGTAGTGTACAGAACAATGATTACATATTATACCAATATAAGATCATCAATTTACTACGCATATTTTGTAGTCTTTGGAACTAGAGGTTGTAAAATGGGTGCGGCGGGTAGGTTGGGTAGCGGGTCATAGATAGCACATAACATTTTGGTGCAAGTAGGGTCAGGCTGGATTTAAGTTACGGCCAAGATTTATCTTATTTAATTAATATTTAATTCTTTGAATTCTAACATGATTTAGGATGTTTTCTTTTGTTAATTACTTTTCCTGTTTGTGATAATAGAGCATGCGCATTGACCCGTTCATAACTAAATAGGTCAAAAATGCCACATCCATATGGAACATGGACTCTCAAAATTGAAATTAAACTGGAGATGTTTTATTTTTGAATTTTTGAATCAAACTATCTTCACTATTTATTTTAATGGTTATGAACATTACTACACCATGCCTTGACAAGAAAACATTGCCAGTTTGAACACAAGTTTTTAAGGTTTGTCCACATGTATCATATGACCTCACTTGTTCAAGGTATCCAAATAGATTTTTTTCAGCAAGAGCACATTTTTCATTTTGGAAATCTGATAGAAACTGGAAAATTTGATTAATAAAAATAGGGAAAACAAGGGATAGTTAGCCTGATTCGAGATAGGCAAATCTCCAAACACAAGACACGATAATGAATAAAAACTGGACAAAGAAAATAGATGACTAAAGGCCTATTTATTCTTGAGGATTGCTGGAAGTTTCCCCTTATTTTAGCCTTTGAAATAGTTGCTGAAATCAAGGCTGCTGAAATCATGGGATAATATCTTAAATTATGCAAGGAGATAATTGTGCATTTGATTGAGAGGATCAGTTTGGATCCATCCAATTTGGTTCTTATCATTACTTCCCGCCTGGTAAAACGACTTGTCCTCAAGTCGATTAAACAAATTTGTCCCAATCATCGGTTGTTCCTCAAACGGTTCAATAGTGAGGTGGTGGCAAGTAGCGGAGTTGTGCGTTTCCGGTTGCAGTCCTTGCAGCTTATGTTCTTGACCATTGACAGTGAAAATCATAAAATTTTTAGCCCAATTTGCTTGAACCGTATTTAGGGTAGCCAACCATTGCATGCCTAGTACTACATCAGCACCTCCTAGGACAAATGGATAGAAGTCTTGTGTGATGAGGAGGTCTGCCAATTTCAATGGGACATCCTTGCACATCTGGTTGAATCGGATGACATTCCCATCTCCTATTTGGACACCGAAGGGTGTGATAAGTTGGGAACTGATTTGTAGGCTCTTTACCAGCTTATCCAAAATAAAATTATAGGTCGAACCACTGTCAATCAACACTAGCACCTCAGTTGTACCTATAACTCCTTGTAGCTTCATTGTAGTTGGTGTAGATCGACCAAAGAGAGCGTGAAGGCTGATCTCAGCCATTTCATCTGAGCTATTCTGCTCGTTTATTGCTTCTGTTTCATCTCCTATATCAGCGATCTCTAAAACTTTGAAAGATCCCGATTTACAACGATGTCCTGGACCAAATTTCTCCCCACATCGAAAGCACAACCCTTTTGCGAATCGGGACTGTTTCTCCTCGTCAGAAATGCGAAGAGGGATATTGGTGGTTGAAGAAGTCACAGCTGATGAAGAGGTTTCGGCGGTGACAGTGGGTTTTGAATTCTTCCCGAACCGGTTGTAATCTGCCTTTGATTCGAATTCTAATGCTAAACTCATAGCACTATAGACTGTACGGGGTTTGTGGATTCGAACATCGGTTTTCAACTCGTCTTTAAGACCGTTCAAAAATACCCCTAAGAGACAATGATCAGGCCAATTTGGGACCCGAGAGGATCTCTTAGCGAATTCCTGCTGGTATTCTTGAACTGAACCAGTTTGTTTGATGTTACACAGAAATTCATCCGGGTTTTGGAACTCGGTTGGCCCAAAATTTTTGGTAAACGTGTGGGTCAATTCTTCCCAAAAAGTGATGGGTTGGTCGTTAGAGAGCCAAGAGTAAAGATCCAAGGCATCACCTTCTTGGTGCATTGAGGCCACTTCAACCTTCTCCTCATCAGGTATATGATAATACCTGAAGTATTTTTCGGCTTTCAGCAACCATCCACGAGGATCTCCTCCGCTAAAAGTCAGGAATTCGAGTTTGTTATAGGGCCTATATGGTTGTCGACTCCTCCAGGAACTTCCCCCTTCATCACTCTTTCTTCCTCGGGAACGGTCTCTTGCCTTTAGAGCTGCAATCTCCTGCCTCTGGGCTGCTATATCCTCTTTCAGCGTGTCAATTGACCCCAATTTTGCGGCTATGGCAGCCAACTGAACAACAATTTGGTCGGGTGGGTTACTGTTGTCGTTCGAGTTATTCCGGGTTTGCACCATTTCGTTCCCGGCAATGGAACCAAATGATAGAAACTGGAAAATTTGATTAATAAAAATAGGGAAAACAAGGGATAGTTAGCCTGATTCGAGATAGGCAAATCTCCAAACACAAGACACGATAATGAATAAAAACTGGACAAAGAAAATAGACGACTAAAGGCCTATTTATTCTTGAGGATCATTGCTGGAAGTTTCCCTTCTCATTTATCATTTTTTCAATAGGTTGAGTTATAAACTTAAAATGAAGGTTTTTCCCCTTATAAGTTGCTGAAAACCCTTTGCTTTGAAATAGTTGCTGAAATCAAGGTTGCTGAAATCATGGGATAATATCTTAAATTATGCAGGGAGATAATTGTGCATTTGATTGAGAGGATCAGTTTGGATCCATCCAATTTGGTTCTTATCAAAATCATTTAGTAAATTACCTCAAGTAGCTCCAGCTTCGCAATGAGCTTTTCCTTTTCACTGTTATCCATATCTTCATGCCTGGAAGCACAAAAAAACAGTAAAAACTAGATAGTTAGGAGAAGAATTGCAAAAATGTGAATAGTTTGTTTTGATGTGGGTTTCTTTTAACGGAAAATACTAAACGGGTCAATTTGGTTGTGTTTTATCTCTATCAGGTAAATTAAAAAAATTATCTAAAAAGAAAATGGGTCAAATATGCTGAAGATAGCCCAGAGTGAATTTTTAAAGCATAAAACCTCCTCTTAACATATAGGAATTTTTATCCCAAACCCACCCGTTTTGCCACATCCAGGAAATACGTACTCAAGGGACCACTTCAAATGATGGACTTGATCTTCAATCTTATCTCGCTCACCCCTGAGCAATTTTAGTTTCTGCGCAAATACAAGTTTCAGAAGAAAAACATTAAGATAGGACAAATATATCTATTCTTTTCATACAAAATTTGAAGTTTGCTCAGAAGCACATATACATGCATGGAAGTATATGTATGTGTATGTATACACACATAAATACGTAAACACACACATATATATGTAGAGTTAGTTAAGAATAGAAGGTTTTATGTATTAAAATTGCACTTTGGGTGACTTTCAACCATTTAACATTTTTCCTTTTAAGCTTTTTGTTTTACCCGTTTGGCACATAAGAGGTAATACATGACCCCAATGGATCAAAATTTCCACCTTTAAGATCACAACATAACTCACGATATATACTCAAAAGTTCATATTCCAAATCTAATATTGAAATTTTGTTCATTAATCTTTGATATCACAAACTAGAATATCACCTTTCGAGTCTCCGATGAGGATGAAAGAATTCTAGCCTCCTTTTCAAGTTCTGGAACAATAAACATTGTCCTCCAACCTGTTTCATGTAGTTGCACAATCAACAGTCAACATTAAATTAAAACACAAAAGAATGTCATCTTGAAGCAAATAGATTACAATAAAGCTACAATAATAAATGATATCTATTGCATAATCCACCATCTAATGCCAATTATAAGAATAAACATTTCTAAAAGAGCACGATGATATAATACATGACATCAGGTATACAAAAAATCGTACCCAGAGCTTTTTTGCTTCGTAAGATGTCCCCGTATATATGATCACCAACGTACAAAACCTAAGAATAATCGAAAAGTATTAAAAAAACAAAATTTTAACAAGCTCCTGAAATAATAAAGGAAGGTTCACAGAAATCAATCAATAACTACATGCAAAAAGCAATGAAAAACAAAAAATAAAATACAATACCTGTGAACTTGACCCCACATTAAGTAGCTTATGCAGATGGCTGACATTGCCTCCCTGAGTTAGCCAAGAAGTGTCATATTGTTTACACTAATGTTTATACAAACTAATGTTTATTAATATATATATATATATATATATATATATATATATATATTATATTGGTGAGAGTTGGCTATAAAGTCCATTTTCCTTACAAAGTGTAAAAAGTCATAAAACACCATAATGTTAACCATAAAACACACTCAAAACCCACAAATAACATAGTGAAAATAACTAAAACACCATATTTGTGGGTTTTGTGTTGTGTTTTGGATGATAACACTTTGATTATCGAATGACTAACATTAGTGTGTTTTATGTTGATTATCATGTTGTGTTTTATATTCATAGTTGTACGATGATGTGTTTGAAGTTTTTAAGGACTGTTAGGGTTTGGATATTGTGTTTTAGTGATCTTCACTATGTTATTTGTGGGTTGAGTGTGTTTTTTATGGCTGAAATTGTGGTGTTTTATGACTTTGTACACTTTGCAGGAAAAATATATAGACTTTGTAGCCGAACCTCACCTTATATTATATTATACCTGAAACACCTTGTAATGCTTATTTGGGATCTGATCTGGCAATTCTGCAGCAGGGCCTCCTACCTAATGATAATTAATCAAGTATTTAAACATATGAAAAAGGTATAAAAGGTGTATGGAATGGAAGATGTGTATTCACAAACCTGAGCAAGCGGAGTACCATTGTCGGTGTTAATAAGCTTCCCTGACTCCGTCTCAACCGCAAAAAGATCAGCACGATTTTTATCATGGAAGAAGCTTGGTTTAGCACTGCATTAATAAATATTTTTATTTATAGACATGTTTTGTTACATATTGAATATATACACGGCCTTAAACTAAGTAAAGCGATAACCTGCCAGTGATGACAAAGTCAAAATATTGGAGCCAATTAGAGCTCAAGGAGGAGCTGCTATTGATCGTACGTGCCTCAATAAGAAAGTTCATCACTACATGCGTATAATCCCAAAGACTGCACGTTAAATTAACCCATTTTTGGTTACAAATATTATAACACATAAGAATATAAAGACAATGAAGGTGCTAACATATTATATAATTTTTTGCAGATAACAAAAAAAGTGCATAGTGTTACAGATAAAAAAGTAAGAATATAGAAGTACCTGTTTGTCACTAAAAATACTGTGCGTCCAGAACTTTTCAGCATTTTCAGCATTGGAATAATAGTGTCATCCTCATTGATATACCTGAAAATTAAACAACATGTTTAAGGAAAAAGGAAAACACAAAAGAAGCTACCTAGCAGCAAGAAAAGAATATCTATTTGTGTGTGACTGTGTTTAGAAACACATGCATATATATAAATGAATTCAATATATAAGGCATGTATATATGTTGGTGTATATATAGAAACAAACACAAGTGATGTTCAAATATAATCGAGTGCTCAATTATGCAAATGATATATGATAGATGTCCGACATCAAGCTTCTGCCATTTGTTCTTATTACTTGATTAACCTTAAAATCTTTCTTAATTTCAATATCTAAGTTCAATTCTGAAGTACACAATCTAAAGTAAGTAGTACTAGTTTCCACGTGTACATTGTAGGCGGTCGATATCGACAGCTGGATACCTCCACAGCTTGTAAAGAAGCAAATGACCTCATCCATCTAAATAAAAGCTCCCTTATCCACCGAAAACAATTTCTACCCCTCCACCCCCAAACCCACACACACAAAAATTGATCTGCGTCGCTATAAAAACCAAGATCCAAGGTCGGGTGTAAGTTAAGTAGTTAACTTGTATTTCAAAATAGTTCGTGGGCGTAAAGTTCTAATATCCAAGGTAAGATCAGTAATATTCATGTGGTTACTTTAGTTACAAAACACAATCATATCTGTTTTAGAAATTAGCAAGGCGTTCTTTGACTCTATGGCTTGATCTTTACTAATTCTGGTTCACTTACAGTTCGTGCTAGACTACTTAATGCTAAAACATGAGTGTATATACAGCTGAAAGGAATATATATCACACCATTAACACTAGGAAAATGATTCAAAAAAAAAAAAAAAAAACCAAATCAAGTTTTCTTATTAGTTCGGAAGTGCATACACGAGAGCACAATAAACACACAAGGAAAATATACAGATGATCAGCTAATTTTATTTTACTATAAATGAAAATATTAGAAAACTATAAATATGGTAATTAAATAGTCCTTTAATAAGTTTTTAATTAAAAAACACTTAGTGTACATGTATTAACGCTCATATTTTAAAATGCTACAACTATTCTGAATAGGACTTAAATTGATATTGTGAATTTAAGAATGTTCTTTATCCAAACAAAAAATTCATATATATACACTTAGCATGCTTTCTTGCTTGTAATATACTAATATGAAAAACTAAGAGCAACTATTTTGACTCTATCCTATAAATTTCAGGAATATATTCACATCAGTAGATATAGTGTTCTATTGATATAAATCTGTTACTTCAAGGAAAATATAACACAACATTACCAGAATCACAATTGATTTATAATAATTATGATAAACCTCAGATATGATGTTAAATTAGCAGCTATTTAAAAGAGTATTATAAAATTTCAAAAAATTAGTTGGTAAAGTATTTATAAATTTTTTATCCTGAGTTGATTTATATTTCTGATAAATACAAGGGCCTAGACATTTCATTTTAGAAAGAGCTCAAAAATGTTAGATATATTAAACTTTGTTATGTTACTTATGTATTTATTCGGATTTATAAGTAGAATAATTATGTATGATAAGTACTCGAATGATTAGATGATAGGGATGTGCATTGGCTAGTGATAAGCGGGTGAATGGGTTCAAATAACTGCCGGAGGCAGTTACCCGCCAAAAACAACCGCCAAAACCAATGTATATATACTGTAATACCGGCAAACATTTCCGGCTATCAAGACATTCTTACTCGTGTTTGAATTGTCCATTAATTCATCGTATATCACATATATCATTCATCCTTCAACACTATGCCTATTCAATTTGGTTCATTCACACATGATCACATAAACCCAATCACTAATTCCGCTGCACAAATGCCTTCTGATCCCCAACATAGTGGTATCAGAGCAGAAACGAGGAAGAAGAAGGTTGAAATCAAATCATCATCCACTGTGTTGCCTTGTCAACACTGCACGGATGAAATGAAGAGCAAGAATAAGCGAATTCAACGAGAGAAGACATGTTTTTACTGTCACCAACCAGGGCATCAAATTTATTCGTGTAACAAGAAAGAAACAGATGAGGCGACTCAATTGATCCGGCAAGCGGTGAACATGGGAATACAGAATCAAGGAAGAGATATTAGTAATCATCAGGAGATGATTGTAGTGGGTACCGAAGGAGGGCTATGGAGCGATATTTGGTACGTTAGTTCTGTATTTAAACACCATATGGCTGGAAATTTAAACGTATTTAAACGTATTAAGCATATTATCGGGGTTGATACACAATCTGGGGGAAACAACTTTCTGTTTACACGTGGGGTTGGATCGGTTGAAATCAAAACTTGCAATGAAACCATGAGAATTCAAAGCGTTTTCTATTCTCCGGAGTTAGACCGGAACGTCTTGAGCATAGATCAATTAACCATGCAAGGATTCATTGTTAACAAGAACGGTGATACTTGTAAAATTTTTCCTATGTTCTCTATTCCGGTTGATAATTCTGTGAATGATGCAAGTGGGTTGACAAGGGAGGAAGAAATTGGGTTAAAAGAAAAACAGGGCATTATTGAAGAAAGTGTATATGACGATGAATTCAAAGAAAGGTATTTAAACTCCTATTTCGAAGAACTGGATCTGTCTTCACAAGAACCAGACTGGAGTTTGATGATCGTTAAGGAAATGGAATTCCACGAATTCGCTGACTGTAAGGCGTTTCTGGATTTAATTGATGATCGGGAATTTGTGTTTAAATATAAACACATGTTAGAAATAAAATTTGAGGAAATGGTCAAATGGTTCCTGTACGATTACATGGGTTTAACCACAAGACCGCTTCCACCTTTTGCTCCAAACAAGAAAAGAATAAACTTATTAAGTTTATACATACTGGTGGCAATCGACGGAGGTTACCGGGAAGTCACTACAGAAAACTTGTGGCCTGCAATTGCAAAGGATCTAGGATTTGATTATGATGATGGAGATTACATGAGGGTCATTTATGCCATGTATCTTGACATCCTAGAATACTATTATAAGTTCAAGACTATACAAGGGAATGTGCAGGACAAGAAGGTGATGCTTGAAGAAGGAGGGTCCTCTACCGGCTTTCACAAAGGAGCGAAAAGTGCAGATAAAGTTCACCCACAATCTGCTGATTCGGCACAAGTTGCACTCTTCGCTGGAGTCGATGATGATGATTGGAATCAAGGAAAGAAAAGAAAGCGGTTTAACTTTGCCAGATGGGCAGTCGAAGAAGCAAACCGGAGTGTGATGGAGCAAGCTTGTAAACATAACCAAGTTTAAGGGGGTTATGTTAGATATATTAAACTTTGTTATGTTACTTATGTATTTATTCGGATTTATAAGTAGAATAATTATGTATGATAAGTACTCGAATGATTAGATGATAGGGATGTGCATTGGCTAGTGATAAGCGGGTGAATGGGTTCAAATAACTGCCGGAGGCAGTTACCCGCCAAAAACAACCGCCAAAACCAATGTATATATACTGTAATACCGGCAAACATTTCCGGCTATCAAGACATTCTTACTCGTGTTTGAATTGTCCATTAATTCATCGTATATCACATATATCATTCATCCTTCAACACTATGCCTATTCAATTTGGTTCATTCACACATGATCACATAAACCCAATCACTAATTCCGCTGCACAAATGCCTTCTGATCCCCAACAAAAAAGGTATAATTGTGAAATAGCTTTAGTGTTTCACTCAAAAAACAATGAGAAATGCTATATGCCACAATATTCCATAAAATCCACATGTAATCCAATAGCATGGTACCATAGTTGCTTCATGCAAAGAAGAATACTATGGCCTAGCTTGCAACAAAGAGTTACATAATGTAAGCCAAATGCTACTTTCTTTATACCAGAAATCATATATATAGTAAAAAAGCACATACTTTTTTGGATCTTTCGCAACCATTTCCTTCAAAGTTCCGTCACGATGGCACATATCAACAGCAGAGCGGACATCAGCATAGATACGAGAGTAGCTGCGAAAATTAATTGTGACATTAACATTTAGTGAGACACGATTCCAAACAACAAACAAGTAATAGACAAGGCAATACATAAAAAGTGAAAAATCTCTGTATACATTCCTTTTTAAAAAAAAAGGAAAAGGAGGAAAAGCGACTACTTTTCCAATCATATAACAATGGTCCACGGCTAAGCAACCAAATTTAGAGTTATAAATCTCTATATATACTCCGCGAATGTAACGAATGAATAGGTTGTCACATTCTTAGGGTTATATGCTGTTATCAACTCCATTTATTACTATAGTCATCAGTTTCCCATAGAGAAGCCAACTGCAACTACAACATCAATCAGGAATTGGAAATGTTAGTTGTGCTCCTTACTCTTTTACTTCTGAGATTTGTCCGGGGTTATTATCCTTATAATCAACAAGCTGAGCAAAAAGATAAGATTCAGCTAGTGAAAAAAACGTATCAATATGCGCATAATCTGGACCATCGAACGCATCTTTAATAAAAGTGTTCCCATATGTAGCGACTTTTTCATCCTTGGATAACAATCTGAATCCATGGTACGCTATCTTCACGTACTTGTGCCTGTCCATCTGCGAGAGACAAAGATACGGACAGCATTAGATAAATAAAGAATGCGAAAGAATTTAAGGCAAGCTACCATAAACGGTAAAAGTTCTGTATTTGACGTTCACAAACCTTAAGTATGTTTCCTCTCTTTTTGTCTAGGACAAGGCCTCTAACCATGTAAGTCCAGTCAAAAGACCATTCCAGTAGCTGAACCGAAACAGAAAAGACGAAAGAGTTGTAGTAATAATATAGAATTTTAACGAAATGCTGAAACAAATTCAAGTAGATAAAACTGATATCAATTGGTATAACCATCATGTAGATGTACATTACAAACAGCTTGGTAAAAGAAGATGCACATGTATACAAAAACCTTATCTTAGAAAACCAAAAGCAAATATAAACAAACCTCTTTAGGATAACCCAGGTTTCTGACCAGCTTTTCGACAGTACCATAGTACGCCAGAGATTCGAAAGTTTCGGGTTTGTACTGGGCCAAAGTGTAGTCCATGTCGAAGCCCACGGCAACTATACTATTCATATTTACAGCACTATTACAGAAGATTTGTTGTCCGATATCGATATTCTGCCTTTCTTCAGGAAATGACGATAAGCCCAGATCATGACTCTCTTCACAAGCATTAATTCCTCTTCCGTCTGACATAACTCTACTCAAAATACGCCTTGCTGGAAACTAATAGTGGACCTGTTTTATACTAAAAAGAAACATGTAAACCATTAATCTGATATTCATGAACTCAAAGAACACCATTTGTAAGGCTAATTCATGCAGCTGCATACGCAATAGATATTTATCTAAAAAAACTTCTATTATGTCTACCATCTCACAACAAAACGAAACCATTTTGATATGTAAACTATATGAAAACTCATAGGTAAACAGTCTTAAAAATATATGTCTAATAATTCGAAACGGTTCACAATATTATTATAGCTTCTCTTGGGAATGAACAAAAAGTTCACAAAATTGAAATGTTTAAGAAACCACAAATTGGCTTTTTAAAATTTTGGGAGATTGGTAACTGTTAAATATTTACTATTATTAAAGATTCAATACTATATATGTGTTTGTAAGTATATAAAATGTCTTGATTCAACAAGTCATCAAATCTTATACTAGAGGAGAACTAAACTAGAAAGTGTCACAACTTAAAAGAATGTTGAATAGAATACTTATTTGGGGGAATGAATAAAATTAAACACAAACTTCAAGATCTGACCAAAAAAAAATAAATAAATAAAATAAAAAAATTGTTTTACATATTAAAGGATGGTAGTGCCCCTCAACTAAGATAAAATGCCAAAAGAAAAGATCAACACTAGACACACGCAAACCCTAAAATCAAATACATTATTGTTTGTATGAAAATTGAGAAGCATGAGAACTAAAATCTCATATATCATAATTTCATACCATGATTTAGCCCTAGAGAAAATTTAGCAGTAAAATTGCAAAAATAAAATAAAACAAAATAAAATAAAATAAAATAAAATAAAATAAAATAAAAATAAATAAATAAATAAATAAATAAATAATTCATACATTCAGTTCATCAACCAAACCATACAAACCATTTCATGTCAGAGAAGATCAACACAAAAACAACGTTCAAGTAATTTTACCAGAAAAATCACAAAACCTGACCGATCAACACCAAAATCACTTACATGCATATCAAAATTACTCAGTCAACAGTACAAATAAGTAAAAAACTTCTTAACGATTGAAATTCCAAAAAAAAAAAAAAAAACACCATTTGAGTAATTTTACTGTATAACCCATCAATACCAAAAACACTTAAATGCATTTAAAAATTCACAATGAACAGTACAAATAAAAAAATTCAGCATAGTTTCAAGTATATATACTAACAACAGTTGAAACAAACCTTGAGATCTTTTCGTAATGCAGCAATCTGGAGTCTCAGAAACCCTGAACCGGCAATGAAAGTAGCAAATTGTGAAAAACCTGAACGCTATAAATATAAAAAAGAGGGGTTCATAACACGCAACTTATCACACCAGTAGTCTAAAAATAGCATGTTGAGACGGTGATCAGTGTGACAAGTGGAATCAGATTGCAAAGTCATTAAAATTGCAATAAAGCACATCAGTTGGAATTTAGCCAGTGATATCAGCATTTCAATTTGATTTTTCATTTCTTGACGGAACTTAATTCCCCCCGGAAAACACGCTAGGTTTCAGGGTTTAGGCGGTTTCTGTGTAAATGAGTTGAGTGACACGTGGATAGACGGTTGTAGAGTGGACGGTTAGTGGTGGACGGCAAGCGGTGGTGGTGGTTGTTTCTTTTTTCCGGTGGAAGGTGGGCGGGTGAAAAATGACAACCTAAAATGGTGGGTTGGGATCAAAATTTTTTGATTTTATGGTTAAAATAACTTTTTTATTTTATTTTTATTCGTTAGTTTGTATTAAATTTTATAGAGTTATAGTACTCTATTTGACTTTAAATGTCAACAATATAAAAATTCATATTCATATTCATATATATGATAAAAAATAAACAGAATGAACAGTTACTTAATATTAAATTAAAAAGTGATTTAATATTCATATATATGATAAAAAATAAACAGAATGAACAGTTACTTAATATTAAATTAAAAAGTGATTTAATATTAAATTAAATTAAAATTAGAATTAGACTTAGTAACATAATTAAGAGATGAGCAAATGGTATCGGGTATAGGTAACAGTCTCAAATTTACCAAATCAATGTATTTTTGGTACCGGTTCTGTACAGGTATTTACCGGTTTTTACCCCCAAATACCGGTACCGTACCAGTACCGACCGGTACCGAACCGTACCATAGTAGGTATATTCGGTACCGGCACCCACTTTTGGGGATTTCGGTAACGGGATTTTCGGTACCGGTTGGTACCGGTCTCAAATTTACCAAAGCGATGTATTTTTGGTACCGGTTCTGCACAGATATTCACCGGTTTTTACCCTCAAATACCAGTGCCGTACCAGTACCGACCGGTACCGAACCGTACCATAGTAGGTATATTCGGTACCGGTACCCACTTTTGGGGATTTCGGTAACGGTATTTTCGGTAACAGTATTTTCGGTACCGGTTGGTAACGAGCTCATCAAATCCTGTAGCAACGCAACAATGCAAGTAATTGCACCGTTTAGATTACTTTTCATACATACAGTAAGTAAACTGTATTTCGTTTGAATGAGGTTTTATATACACAACAACTTATTTTGCTTTCTTTTTTGTCTTTTTTCTGTAATGAATGAAGTGTAGTATGTAAAATTAACTTGGATATTTAGAATATTGATGAGCAAATCGTATCAAATCCTGTAAACGAACCGGTATCGTATCGGTACCAAATTTACTATACCAAATCATTTTCGGTACCAATTTGGTACCCACCTTTTGGCGTTTTCAGAATCGTTACTTTCGGTTCGACACCGATCTAGCACCATACCTGTATTTATTGATTTTTATCTTCAAATACCATACCGTATTGTACCGAGCATTTTCGGTGCCGGTACCTAATTTCGATGATTTTCCGGATCGGTACTTTCGCTGCCGTTACCAGTACCGAGCTCATCCATATTTTAACGTGTTTGCACCATAATAACTGAACTGAAAACAACCTAATTTCCAATGTGTAGGACGTGTGGGTCCTATTATTATATATTAGGTTATTTAAAATCGTTTTTTATGACGGAGTGACTATCCTTACCACGTCATTTTATTTATGTTTTGATATTCGGTATCTGTTTGCCGTTGCTGACACGCCTTTTGTAGTCGTTGGGTCCCGCCGCAACGCGCGGGCAGAAAATAACTAGTTGAGATGAAAATACAAAATATGTAATTTATTCTATCGGTACCAATTAAGGTGTGTAAAATAGTGTCTCTCTTCGGTCGAGCGTTTGTGTCCATATGTGTCATACGGTAGACGATAGTCAAGAAATAGCATTATACGTCCCATTCTTCATCTTTATGGAAGCTAGCAAAAGGTAAATACTCTTAACTTATTTTGTTTTTAAACTTGGGGTATCGCGAATACGCCACTTGAAGCAAGTATTACATAAATGAGTTGACTATGACTTGGACTGAAGGCCGATGGCCTTCATTTATAGGGTTGCTTCGGCAGTCGCTCGCGCCGCACGTAAAACTCAAAGGAGGCTTACGCGCCCGCGAGCTAGGGTGGGTAGGCCCTAGCTTGGTCCGGTTACCCCACTAGCCTTGACATGATTGTGCCACGTGGCGGCACATGGCTTCGCCTCGTAGCCAAGCGCTCGCGGCCCGCGTAAGACCAAGGCTAGGTCTTCGCGGCCCGCCAGAGACTAAAAAATCTGATTTTTATTTAATTTTTAATAAAATAAAGGTATTTTGGGCCATTTCTCGTATACGGGGTGTATTTTAGGACGTATAGGGGCACTCTAAATATTTTTAGGGTGTCGGAATTATTTTAGGAGGGTTGTATATCCTCCCCACCTTGTTTTAGAACTCGTCCTCGAGGTCTACTGGAATAGGTGTGGATATTTCCTCTGCATCTCTGACTTAAGCTCTCAAGTGTATTCTGGTCCTCTTTTGGAGTCCCATTTTACTTTGACTAATACCAATCTTTTGTGTTTGAGATTCTTAACTTTCCTGTCTTCAATCTGTAGAGGCCCCTCTACAAATTTTAATTTCTCATTTACCTCTATATCCTTAAGAGGCACTACTAGTGATTCATCAGCTAAGCACTTTTTAAGATTGGATACATGAAATATATCATATATCCCTGCCATCTCCTCTAGCAATTGTAGCTAATAGGCCACATGTACTATTCTTCTAATAATCTCAAAAGGTCCAACATACATGGGGCTTAGCTTTCCTCTTTTGATGAATCTTACCACTCATTTCCAAGGAGAGACCTTTAATAACACCTTATCTCCTATTTGAAATTCCAACGGTTTTCGCCTGTTATCAGCATAACTCTTTTGTCGATCACGTGTTGCTTTCAGTCGTTCCTTGACTTGAACAATCTTGTCGGTTGTTTCTTGCACTATCTCAGGTCCTGATAGTTGCTTTTCTCCAATTTCTGCCCAACAGAATGGAGTTCGGCACTTTCGTCCATAAAGTGCTTCGAATGGTGCAGCATTGATACTGGTGTGATAGCTGTTATTGTAAGAAAATTCTATTAAGGATAAGTGATCGCCCTAATTACCTCCGAAATGAATTACACAAGCTCTAAGCATATCCTCCATCGTCTGAATTGTTCTTTCGCTTTGTCCGTCTGTTTGGGGATGATAAGCTGTGCTTAGATTTAGCTTGGTTCCCATTGCTTTTTGGAAACTTGTCAAAAATGAGAGGTAAAACGGCTATCTCTATCAGAAACAATTGATAAAGGAATTCCATGTAATGAAACTATTTCATTTACATATAACTTAGCTAACTATTCCATACTGAAGGTTTCCTTCATTGGTTAGAAATGTGCTGACTTAGTTAGCATGTCTACAATCACCCAAATTGTATCATTACCTTTTCTTGTTTTGGGTAATTTGGTAACAAAATCAATTGTTATCAATTCCCATTTTCAAACCGGCATTTCTAATTGCTGCAATAAATCTGAGGGTTTCTGATGTTCAGCTTTAACCTGTGAATAGGTTAGACACTTGGCAACATAAGTTGCTATGTCCTTTTTCATTCCTATCCACAAGAAGTTCTTTCTTAAATCCTAATACATCTTATCATTTCCAGGATGCATCGTATACTTAGACTTATAGGCTTCTTCTAATATACGGTGGCGTAGGTTTCCTAATTTGGGTATCCACATCCTTTTTTTTATGGAATCTCCAAATTCCATTTGTTCCTTGTTCTAATTCCTTAATCATTCCTTTCAGTTTCTCAGTATCGTCTTTGATTACTGATTCTTGTACCTTTCTAATCTGTTCATTTAAATTTACTTGTAGATTTAATTTAAGAGAACGTATTCTTTTTGGCTTTTCGTGATACTTTCAACTTAAAGCATCAGCTACTACATTAGCCTTTCCTGCATGATACTGGATATTACAATCATAATCACTAAGTATCTCCGTCCAGCGTCTTTGCCTCATATTCAACTCCTTTTGCCCGAAAACATACATTAAACTCTTATGATCGGTGAAAATGGTAAACTTACTACCGTAAAGATAATGTCTCCAAATTTTCAGGGCAAAAATTATGGCTCATAATTCTAGATCATGGGTTGAATAATTCTTTTCATGATTCTTAAGTTGTCTAGAGGCGTAAGCTATAACCTTTTGACGTTGCATTAACACACATCCATAACCTAACTTAGAAGTGCCACAATAGATTACAAAGTCTTCTGTTCCTTCTGGTAACGCTAGTATGGGTGCGTTGGTTAATTTTTGCTTAAGAATTCTAAAGGCTTCTTCTTGTCTTGGTCCCCATTCAAACTTAACAGACTTACAGGTTAACTTTGTTAAGGGAAAGGCTATTCTAGAAAAATCTCGAATAAATCTTCTATAATAACCGGCCAATCCTAGGAAACTTCTAACCTCAGTTGGTGACTCAGGGGTTTTCCATTTAGTAATTGCCTCAATCTTTGTGGGATCCACATGGATTCCTTAATGGTTGACTAAATGCCCAAGAAACTGTACTTCTTCTAGCCAAAATTCACACTTCGAGAATTTTGCATAAAGCTTTTCTTTTCTCAGCAAATTTAGGAGTGCATGCAGATGCGCTGCATGTTCCTCTTTATTCTTAGAATAAATGAGAATATCATCTATAAAAACAATTATGAAATTATTCAAATATGGCTTACATATTCGGTTCATCATGTCCATAAATGCGGCTGGGGCATTGGTTAAACCAAATGGCATGACAGTAAATTCATAATGGCCATACCTTGTCCTGAAGGTGGTTTTAGGAATGTCTTCTTCCTGTACCTTTAATTGATGATATCCTAAGCGTAAATCGATCTTAGAGAAAAATCGAGCTCCTTGCAATCGATCGAACAGATCATCGATTCTTGGTAATGGATACCGATTTTTAATCGTGACCTTGTTCAATTCACGGTAATCAATGCACATACGCATTAACCCGTCTTTCTTCTTGACGAATAAGATCGGCGCTCCCCATGGCGATGAACTTGGCTGTATGAATCCTTTCTCCAACAGTTCGAATAACTGTTTCTTTAACTCTTGCATTTCTGCTGGTGCCAAGCGGTAGGGTGCTTTGGCCATTGGTGCTGTCCCTGGTAGCAGATGAATTCTGAATTCAACTTCCCTGTGTGGAGGTAGTCCTGGTAGCTCTTTGGGAAACACATCTGAAAACTGAGATACTACGAGAATATCTTTCAATTGTTTTCCTTTAGTGTTAATGATTATGGAAATCAAATACACTAATGATCCTTTTCTTACATAACTGGATGTTTTCATCACAGAGATGAATTTCATAGATCTAGATGGCTTATCTCCTTTAATTGTGATCTTTTCACCCTTTGGTGAATTTACTTGGATTGACTTTTGATCACATAAAATACTGGCTTTATTGGCTATTAACCAATCCACTCCTAATACAACATCAAATCCTGCCAGATTCATTGGATAAATATTTGCAATAAACTTTTGATTTAAAAATTATATTCTTGCTCCCTGCAAGATTTCGGTAATCTTAATGTTTTCCCTTTTTTCTGTTTCTACTAGACATTCTTGTGAGAGTTTAGTTAATGGTTGATTGAGAAGTTTGCAAAATGAAGTATTAATAAAACTTTGGTTCGCACCAGAGTCAAATAATACTTTAGCAAAAACATCATTAACTAAAAACGTACTGGCTATCACGTCCGGGATTATCTTAGCTTCTTCTGCGGTTAGAACGAATGCTCTAGCGTTTTTAGTATTCTTGTTGTTTGTGGCTGGAGCTAGTTTCGGGCAGTTTGGCTTGATGTGACCTTTTTTCTCCGCAGTTGAAGCACACTCCACTACTTGGTTTCTTCCTATAATCTTCTTCCTTGTGTCCCAGTATCTTGCAGAAGTTGCAGTAGGTGGAGCATCTTCCTGAATGTTTCTTCTTGCAGGCCTTATAGTAAGGTGCAGAGGTAGAACCTATGTTTTTCCCACGATTGGAATTTCCATAGCGAAATTCTTGGGTAAATTTCTGAGCTAGGTTCCTCCTCTGGTTCTCTTCTTGTGTACGCACTAATTCACCAGTCAAAGTATTTGCTAATTCTACTGTTTCTTCTATGGTTTGTGGTCTAGCTGCCTTGACTACATGCCTAATCTCACTGATTAATCCCCATATGTAACGGGAGATTAATACTGGTTCTGGTGATGCAAGGGTCGGCACTATCCTAGCATATTCGAAGAATAGCATAGTGTAACCTTTACTATCCACTCATGTAATTCTAAGGTTTAAGAATTTATTTGCTATATGTTCCTTTTTATTATGAGGGCAGAATTTCCTTTCCAACATATTCTTAAACTCATTCCATTCCATATTATAGACCTGGTCACTTCCTCTGGACTGGAGGATAGTGTTCCACCATTCTAAAGCCGAGTTCTTAAACAGATTGGAGGCAAACATTATCTTATCATCTTCTGCACACATGCTTATTTTTAAGACTGCCTCGGTCGTTTCCATCCAGCGTAGGGCTGCAATGGCCCCTTCCTTGCCCGAGAATTCTATTGGTTTACAGGACCAGAATTCCTTGTAAGAACAACCATAAGACATGGTTCTTCTTCTTTTTGGAATGGGCACTTGAAGTATGGGTCCATTGTTTATGCTGTGTTCAGGTTCAGTAGGTGGTCGTTTACTTCCATTATTACTTTTATTATTATCTGCTTCCTTAACCGTTTTGATAATATATGGCATTGCGTCTATAATTCCTTGTGCCACTATGTGTTGGATGACACTGTTATCCACTTGGTTTCCATTATTATCGTTATTCTGGTTATCGTTATTCTGGTTTTCCTGGTTCACTTTGTTGTCCATCTGAATTTTAAACATTTATCACGTATTAATATCACAACACAATATCCAATACAAACAATCACATCACAAGCATATTGATCCAAAATCGTCGTCATTGCGACCTTTACTCTATTTTATATATTATGCGTCTAGTACCAACTGGAATTCAAATCTAAAATTACAATACTATTATGCATCCGTAGTTATTTATCTATTATATATATATTTTTTTCAAACATACACACATATTATATATATATATATATATATATATATATTGTTACTATTAATGGTACGGGTTTATCCAAAATTCCATGTTACGCCCGTCATATTTCCAAACGAGCCTTTCACCTATTTGTCGCATTCTTTCACTTCCTTCTAAAATTTCCTCACCAAAGGTTCGAAGTACTTGCACATTCTCAGTGCTCATGGGTGGTGCTGGGGCTGGCATTGGGTCTGGGAACTGGGGCATCGGTTCTTCGTAAGGGTACGGGTTCTCTAGAATTTCCCTGATATATTGGTCATTATCAAAATAGGGGTCTAGAGGGTCCAGGTCTGGGTAGGGTCCTACTAGGTTTTGCATGGGTTCGTCTGGCATTCGGTAGCGTTGTTCATAATCCCTATGGTCGTCAAACCATGGGTCATAGTCTGGGGGATGGGGTGCTGGTACTCTGGGGATCTCAGCTAGGTCAAAAGCAGGCATTGGGATTTGGTTTTCTGGGTTGGCTTCAATTTCTATAGGTTGTGTGGGAAACAGTGGTAAGGGCTGGGGTGCTATGAGTTGTTCTAGATTCGGGTCGGCGGCTGTGGTTGCTAGTATGTGGAAGTTTGCCAGTCTCCTATTGATCATATCCTGAGAGTTCATATCTCTATTAGCGGCTGCTAAAGCTCGTTGTTGCTGTAACTTTTTCATCCTTTTTCTACGTTCGTGAGCTCCTCTATTGAACCATTCTCTCTTCTTGGGAGGGAATGGCTCTTCAGATTGTGCCTTGAACACGAAAATCCCATCTTCGATATCAGCCGAATACCCCAAGGGGGTAGGCTGTGAAGAGGTGCCTTCGTCCCTAGGTGAGCTGGACAACTGACGGTAAGCGTCTGAAGGTCCTTGGTCGCTCATACTGTAAACTAACAAATTATCAAATAACACAAAACAATAATTTACAGATATGCACGTAATCATGTAGATTATTTCCTAACATAACGAATAAAATTTTGGTATCAACAGAACACTTTAAAAACATTTTGTTAGTGGGAAATACTGGTGAGTGAATCCCAATTTAATCAAGACAGGTAAAACCATTTACAGCATTGAGGGCGATCTCGCAATTACATTTGTTTATTTTTCTACTTTAATTACCACCCACGGTACTGTCAACCCGACTTGTGGTCATGTTACTACTCACAGTGTAGTAACAAATTTTGTATACAAAATCCCAACATACCGATGATAATTGTAGAATACAAATACTCAATCACTATTAAATATAAATTCAACAATTGAGATATTGTATAAAAATGTTTCACAAAAAGAGGATTACTCACTTTGCTAATTTAGGGTTTTCCTTTGTGATTTCCTGGTGATCTATTAATTACACAATGCATACGCGTTAGTATTATAACCCAATATTTACATTAGTTATACCCTCCTGGAGACAGAACTCCAACGACTACGTCGGGTAGAGCCTCAACAGCCGTTACGGAGCACTAGATCAATCGGGCAGCGTATCTAATACGTAACCGGGGGTTAAAATACTTACAACGAGGCAAAGCTTTGCTATTTTAGTGGGTATTATGCCCGAAATTATAATTGCTATGCAGAATTATAGAGAGAGAGATCGAAGAAATGAGCGAATTAGACTGAAGGCCGATAGCCTTCATTTATAGGGCTGTTTCGGCAGTCCCTCGCGCCCCGCGTAAAAATCAAAGGGGGCTTACGCGCCCCGCGAGCTAGGGTGGGTAGGCCCTAGCTTGGTCCGGTCACCCCACTAGCCTTGACACGATTGTGCCACGTGGCGGCACAGGGCTTCGCCTCGTAGCCAAGCGCCAGCGGCCCGCGTAAAACCAAGGCTAGGTCTTTGCGGCCCGCCAGAGACTAAAAAATCTGATTTTTATTTAATTTTTAATAAAATAATGGTATTTTGGGCCATTTCTCGTATACGGGGTGTGTTTTAGGACGTATATGGGCACTCTAAATATTTTTAGGGTGTCGGAATTATTTTAGGAGGGTTGTTATATATATGATAATATATTATGGCTTGCCCTGATATATCATTTGCTGTTGTTATTGATGATTATTTGAATATGGATGTTGCTGATCTAAAGTGGGTTTTAGTATTGTTAACTCTAAATATAATGTTGTTATATTATATATTTGTGCATGTGAAATATATTTGTTATATAATATATTTACCGAAGTTTATTAAAGATTTTTTAAACGTCAAATTAATTTATTAGTTTCTTTTATCGATATAAATTTGTCTAATATTTTGATTTTATAAACACATACTTACATATACATAAAATATACCTTTTAGTTTGAGTAGTTTTAAAACATCCATTATAATATATATAATTATAAAAATATTCCGGATATTACAATAATTTTATTTTAAAACAATTTTTTTTTAGTTATACTTTAGGGTAAATTACATTTTCCGTCCTTTATGTTTGAATCAGATTGCAATGGATAACCTTTAACTTCAATAATTACAGTCACAATCCTTTATTTGGAAAACTCATTACACCATACGTCCTTTAGCACTAACTAAGTTAAAAATTTCAGTTAAGTATGGCATGTGCCTTGCACATGAGGGTAGGTTAGTAATTTTACTAGTACAAAGGACGAAAAGGGTAATTTAACCTTAAACAAATAAACAACCACCACCACCAAATCCCACCCCCACCACCACCGTGACAGTCACAACCACCACCAAATCCCGGAAATCATCCACCACTACCACCACCAAATCCCACAAATCCAACCACCACCACCAATCCCCCAAATCCACTACCACCATCACCAAATCCTACCCCCACCTGCATTGTATCAATGTTCATCCACCTGATTAATAATACATCAAACATTGCAACCATATATTTTTAACCAATCAGACCTTTTATGACTGACCGGCTTTGTTTTCTTAAAACATCAGAGACAGACATAACAAGACCAACAAAAAAATAACACCCACATCTTCTTTTGCAGTTTCTACCTCATTTTTTTTCTCCACAAAACCTTGTGATTTTCTTCTTCCTTTGCAACAACTTCTTTTGCAATTTCTACCTCATACTTTGCAATAATACAGTCCGCCCCCCGTCAGCATCATCATCATCATTGGCCACCATCGATTATCATCATCATCGATGCATAAAAAAATCCATGATGAGGGAGATCCAAACGGATCTGAGTTGAAGAAGAACTTGGAGATGAAAACATACCGGGGTTTTGTCGGAGGTTTGTCGGAAAGAAATAGCTCCACTGCTACCACCATGCCGTCGACGGCTTCGCCAGCCGGAGTCCAGCTGTCGATCAGTCGCGAGAGAGAGGAGGCAAGGGTTGTTGTGAGTGTCTCATCGGAGATTTCTTAGCCGGTAAGTGAGGGTGAGAAAGATTTAGAGGGTGGTCGTGGTGTGGTGGTGTAGCCGGAGAACCACCCATAACCGGCCGGTTATAGAGTCCAGCTCCGGTCGCCGGTCGAGAAACGAGAGGGAGAAGGCAGGGGGGTCTTGGATGTTGTGTGCGCATAAGGGTTTCAACAGGGGAGAGAGAGATAAATGAAGAGGAAAGGTTTTATAGATTTTTATATAAGTTTTTTAGTTTTGAAATGACTGGTTTGCCCTCATATGGGGTGCACATGTCCTCAGTTAAACTGAAATTTTTAATCAAGTTAGGGTCAAAGGATGTACGGTGTAACATGTTTTACAAAAAAAGGACTGTGACTGTAATTATTGAAGGTAAAGGTCATCCATTGCAATCCAGTACAAACATAAAGGACGAAAACTTTAATTTACCCTATACTTTATATAAAAAGTAATTTATCTTGTCATTATTATTTTCTTTATAAAAAATATTAAAATCAGAATTTTTACAAAATAAATTTAAAACTATTTTTTATATATGTTTATATTGAAACGGGATCAGGAGAAAACGCTCAAAAGTGTGAGAACGGTGAGAACGCATCCTGGCCCAACAAGTGTCACGCGGCTTAGAGAAGGGCGCATGGGCTTTTTTGTCCTTTTATCTTCTATTTTTCTAGTTTCGCTTTTCCCAATATTGTTTTATTTTTTGGGGTTTAAGATTTTTGGCGTTAACCAAATTCAATAATTAATGGCGTTTAATGGTTTCATCTTATTAACATTTTGGCGTTTATGGCGTTTTTCAAATCGTATGCCATTGGAACTCCAGTGTGGTCAAGAAGCTATCTGAATGGCGTTTTTTCAAGGCATTTTAAACAAGATGGCCCATTGTTCTATTATTTTTATATACATTTTGGCGTTTGTGGTAACTTGGCGTTTTACAATTGTAAGATTATATCACAACCACAGGGAAAAAAATAGAAGCGAAGAAAATAAATTAAAAATCATAATCGGATCTCTCTTCACAATCTTCACTGTCATCAGTCTCTCTCTTCTTTAATAGTACAAGAATTGTCACCAAATATATGGCGTTTTATGTAAAACTTAACAAACCCATCGGTTTGATTATTTTGCCTGCTCGTCTGTTAAAGTGGCTTTTTGTGGATGTTTTGGTACATAGATCTATGACGTGTGGGTGGGTTTTTCGCTTTTTCTACATCGTCATCTTCATCTTTATAATTATGGTACTCTTCAGTGTCATTGATCTCTTTTCCTCAGCCAAGCCTTATTCAAGAACAAAGAACACAAAATGACATTCGATTGTCATCAGTATCTTTTTCTTGTAGAATTGTCCATCTCATGCAGTAATATCTTTCTGAGTTACTCCTCTCAGCTAACAATCCATTCAGTGAAACTTCACAAAGAACAATACTGAATATCCAAGATTGCATATTAGCCATCTTTGATTTTTTTTTATTTTTTGGCATTTTGCAGTGAGTGGTATTTAGTAGCATTTTGGCATTTGTTTTTGTGGTTTGATTAAATGGAAGTTGTTGAGAGTCATTATTTTATAAGATTTCTTTTGGCGGCGTAGGTTAGGCGGTGCATTATTATAATAAAGTATTCGTCGTTTCAGTTACTGATTGTAATTATTGTTTTTGATAAGCTTTTTTCTCTGAAGTCTGTAACACGTCCCGTCTTTCAAGTTTGGCGTTTTAGATTCTAATATAATAAATTTTCCGTCTCTTCATTTTTATTGTTTTGTAATTACTCTTTCTAGTTACATTATCAAGTTTGCTTTTTATTTTCTTTATTTTTTGGATTTCTATAATACTTTTTCAAAGTAATTTTATTATAGTTTGGGAGTTTTTGGGGGCGTTTTACGGGATGATAGCGTTTAAATAAGCATTTTGGTTGTTTTGGCGTTTATATTATATATGGCGTTTTTATTATATAACAATCAACTGAAAAAGACCAGTTGATCTTCCAAATCTTCACTGTCACCCTTAGTTGCAAGTGATGGCTGCTAAAGGCTACCTGACCAGAAGAACAGGAAAATATTAATTTTAATGAACATGTGTGCTATTTTTTAGTATGTTTTCGTGACTTTTTAATCACATGAAAGGTGAGTTTGTGGTAGTTTGGTTGTTTCATTTAGTTAAGAACAAGTGCGATATGAGCCGACTAATGCTTTGGGTTGGTTTGTATTACAAAGAAGGATCGCGAATTGGGGTTTGCACATAGCGAGATTAAAGGTATGAAAGATAATGATGTTGTTGATGCAACAAATACTAGACCGATGGTAGTAGCTGGGCTGGTTAGGCAAAAGGGTTGAAGGGTTTAATTTTGCCTAACGCAGGTCATGGGGTCCCCCCACGTTTGGAAGACGTAAAGAGAGGTTCACTAGTTAGATTTCGTTGTTTGCTCGAGATCCTCAACTGAAGTGTGTTCAGCTTCGGATGTAGGAGCAATAGAAATGTGTGTATTGAATGTGAGGAAGAGTGACTTGCATGGAACAAGTACTCGAGAGCAAAGACCAGAGATCCTAATGGAATCAGAGCTGATCAGAATGTCTCCAGCACTAAATGACGTGTCATATATATAGGGAAGGTCATCACTCAAAGAGGAAACCATTGACTAGTGAAACATGCTTGCAGTGGGGGACTTACCCTTTTGGGGGTTGAAGCGTTTTGACCTGCGGGTAAAAGACTATACTCTGTGCACTCGTCTTACTTTTGCGGCTAGGAGAGTTGTTGAAGTAATCAGTGACATGACTGATTACTATACACGTGCTGCTTTATCCTAGCTCTCGGGTTTTTAACCTTTGAACCTTTTAACCTTTTAAGCGTTCATGTGTTTAAGTCATTTTATTTGGTCTTGGGCTACCCCCGTCATCAGCCCCCCAAGTCAGAGGTTTTTGGGAAATGAGCTCAAAGACTTCTGACTTTTACACATTTATTTGTATTGCTTAAAGGCTTCAAGGCTTGAAGGCTTGAAGGGTTCGTTACAGTTGAGTTTTTTGAAATTTGAATTTTGACGAGACAGTTGATGTTATTGACGGCGGTTTCTGCAGAGGGCGGGTTAATTAACTTCCGTGTAATCATAACCTCTATTGGTTTTTTATTTTTCATTTATTGTTCAAGACAACCAACAATCTTTCTCCATTTTCTCTCAAGTTTCCTTCCATATTCTCCTTTCCGTTTTCCAGGTTAATTCCGATTTCTTTGTGTGTTTTACTTGCTCTTTACTTTGATCATGGGTGCACGGAAAGATCTTTCCGTTAGTTTTTCACGCCTCACCCAAGAGGAAGTGGAGAATTTTTGTATGGATTAGGGCATTGATCTTAAGTTCAATCTGGTTGCACCGGGTTGTGATAAATCCGTTGATCAATGTCCCCCTGGTTCGGTTGCTTTGTACTGTCGGCATTTTGAATTTTCCAACCTTCGTCATCCTTTCTCTCTTTTTGTACTGAATGTTTTGGAGTACTATCGTGTTTCCTTTGGTCAAATTCATCCGAAGGGCATGGCTAGGGTTTTACACTTCGAGGTTTATGCCGGGCTTGTGGTTATGACCCTTCGTTGTTGTTATTCCGTCGATTTTTTCGTTTGGCAAAAAACGGTGATTGGTTCACCTTTGAGAAATCCAAGGTTGACACTTGCCTAATCTCTTCCATGGTTACCACACTTGGTACTTGGAAGGATTGATTTTTCTGGGTTTCTGATTCTATTGTCCCTTTCAAAATGGTGTGGAGTCACCCGGATGCCGTTCTCAATGAACCGGAACCATCCGATAGTGCCCTTCAAGGGTTCGTCCTTTTCCCGAACATTTGCTAGTTCTGTTAGGTGTTAGCAAATTGTTGGATAGGGCTAATCGGGATCCGGTTCTTACGAGGAATGGCCAAGGTATGCTTTTTCTTTGTTTTGCCTTTTTGGGATATCTTTATTTGGTGGCTTATTTGGTTTTTGTTTTTAAAATATTTTGCAGTCATGTCTGCTTTGGACTTTATCAAGAGTGATGCTACATCTGATGTTGCCTTTACGGATGCTCAAGCCGCTGAAGGGGATGATGCTGTTGCTAGGGGTGTAGAACAGTGGTTTGAAGATGCTGGCTATGTTAGCGTTTCTAACGTCAAGGGTTTTACTAAGCCTGCTGCTCCCAAGGCTTCAACCCGTCGTTCTGCTCGTCGTTTGTTTAGGAGTGCACCTCTATCTACTTCTTCTGATCCGGTGGAATTAAGTGATGATATTGAGGCTTCTGAGGGTCAAGATGTTGATGTTGAAAAGGAGAAGAAGTTGGTTGTTCATGGTAAGAAGAAGGCTTCAGCCAAGAAGGTTGTGACTACTCCCGTTCAAGGTTCATCAAGCAGAGACGTTGAAGGGTTGAACGAAGATGAGGTTTATGTTCCTGATTGGACTGTGAAGGTTGGTGATAGTTTCAAAGATCCGAATGTTTGTGCTAATGTGTTAGCTTACTTTGCTCCTCCTGGCATTCGTGGTGCCATATCTGAAATGGAAATTGACCACTTTATATCGAGGTTGATGCTGAGTTCCTACAACCTTTCTGCCTTAGTGGCTGAGGGTGTTACCCGTTTTCAGAAGGGAATGCAGGAGTACGAGGAGTTTTCTAAGAAGAAGGAAAAGATGAAGTCTTCAATGGCCGCGATGAAGAAGGAAATTGAAGGGTTTTCAAAGAAGGAAGAAGTTTGGGTCAAGAAGGTGGGTGAATTGACAAAGAGGCATGAGATTGAGATAAATGATCTCAAGAAAAGTTTCGAAGCTGATCGGTTGAAGTTAAAAGCTGATAAGGAAGCCTTGACTGTTCAACAGAAGGCCTTCGATGAAGAGAAAGAAGGTCTGAAGGCTTCAGTTGTTCAAGCCACTGGTGATAACCAGTGGCTCATTGAGCAAGGCTTCCACCAGGTTGTTAGCTACCTCCTTCATTCCAATGAGTTCAACTCTACCCTTGGAGAGGTTTATACGAAGCTGTTGCACGTGGGAAAACATCAAGGCCTTATTGCTGGTTTTAAACTTCACGAGTCTGGCCAGGCCTTGGAGCAATCTCCCATTTTCCATCCCGATGCTTCCGAAGTGTTGGGATTGAACCCTACCAGAGGAACAGATAATGTAAAGGCAAAACCTGATCACAACAGTGGATTCACAATAAGCAGATGTTTACACTAAGCTCTCCCCTTGACAGTGGTTACCTATCTGCTGATACACTCTAAACACTGCTCAGAAGAACAACTGATGAACCAAACACTGATGAAACAACTAAAGACTGCTAAAAAGCAAACGCTGAGCTCTATCTACTGCTGTCTCTTAAGTACTGCTGAAGATCCAAGCACTGCTTATTCAAAGACTGATCACCTTTTGAAGAAAGCACTGATGTTCAAGTAATCAGTGCTTAGGCTACAACAGTGGAACGTGAACAGTGTTAGACTTGTTTTGTATTATCAATCAGTTGTTAGACATCAGTAGTTTTGTATAGATCAGTGTTTATAGGTTGTTAGGCTGTTAGAGGTCACTATCATGGTGACGTCAGCTGAGGTACATCAGTAGTTTGGTTTGCCTATAAATATGACAGTACTCTATACTGTTATATTTTATTCGCTTTGAGTGAGTTCTTCTCCTCAATTCAATCCCTTCATCTTGTGCAACCAACCCTGGAGTATCAGGCTGAGGGGGAGTTTTAGTCTGTAAGCTTGCATTGTAACCTTTTGCTTTTAATGTAATCTTTCGACTCTATGAAAAAGCAATTGTTTATCGAACTATGTTCTCCTTTGATTGTGTTTACAAAGTTTGTTATCCATTTCCGCTGAACTTAAAACTGCTCATATCTATTTGATTTGTTCAAACATCACAAACAAGCACAATCATGACAGCCTACGATCCTAACAATTGGTATCAGAGCCTGGACAGTCAAATTCGATCTAACAATCAATTTGACATAACAGTTCGGCTCAAAATTCATTGATACTAAGGGTGGTTGTATTCAGTTGAAAAACAGAGTAACGAGTGAATCATGATCAAAATGGTTATTCAGAAACTCTGTAAATCAACCAAGATGTCATATGACACACAAATTTCACGCAACAAGTGATATCATGCACAAGTCACTCATAGCTTTCAGATCTGTAAAATATCTGATAAATTATGGGATCGTTCGATATTTTCAAAATTGATTTCAATTGTTGTTTTGATATTTGTGATGTTTTCACTAAATGCTAAAGTATGAACCTCAGATTAACAAAAACCTATGTTCTTAAAACATTAGTGTTTTTTATAACATAAAAGAGGGAAATTAAAACTTTAGTCATTCAGATCTTATGTGTTGAAAACAGGTAGAGCTCCTCAAAAGGACAAAATCAACTATGTTAAAATACATTAAGAAAATCAGGAGTAAAAAATGTCCAGATCATAGGTAATGAGAAGGCTGGCATAAGCATGTGCAGAAATGACCAAATCTCTCAAAACATTACTGCAAAATGATTCTGGAACAAGTATTCCTTCAATAAATACCCCTCAGTAAGTATTTCAATACTTATGATTGGGAAGGGTAAAAAGGGAAGAAGAAAATTCACAAAAACTCAGAAGTGTGTTTATCTCAAAACTTTTCAAGTCAAAAGAAAAGAGTATAAACATAAAACACTTATGAGTCATAGTTTAGAGTAATAATAATCATTAAGCAATTGTGTGCATTCATTTGCTCAGGAAAAGGTTTTGATTCCGGTGAATAAACTCCAAAGAGGACTAGACAAATTTTCCATCCATGTGTCCTCATGTTTGCAATCAACTGACAAAGAAAATGGTACCATACAGTGGTCAGAACGTATTCAGAATGTTCTACCAACTACTGCCAAACCACTGACCATTTTGTTAAACTTAAGAATGATATGATCACGTATCTTATTGAAAAGTTTACCAGATCCTCTTTGATGCTGTTTTCAGAAAATCCTTTAATCTTTTTTTTTTCTTCAAAGGATTTTCTCAAATAACCAGGATATATTGTTCATTTTTTTTGAATAATGTATTTTGAACTTTTGCTTGTTTTGTTTGGCAATAGTTTCTGTTACCTGTCAGGATATAATACCTTATTTTTGTTGGTATTATTGTCCTCATAAATGGGTCAAGAGGAAAAGGTACATATGTCAAGTTCATGTCATTTTCAGGGTTGTTTTAAACATCAAAGGTTGATTGCTAAACAGTGCTTAAACTACTGAGGTATTTATGTTTTAATTTGAATATTAAACGATAATGAGATGCCTTAGTAAAAAGTTTTCATCATCTGGGGTACTTAACCACTGTTCTTCAAAATTGACATGTGGCAAAAACCTTGAATGAAAATTCTCAAAACAGTTGCTGAAATATTTGTTCTTCAAATCTGTATCATTTACTCTAATCATTGTTTTGTTCAAACATCTGATCACTAAATACTATCCACTGCTGAAAGTCAACCACTGATTCCTCATTTTGCTAAGACTAGCACTGATACTCAAAATCAGTGTCTTATCCACTGATATACTATCCACTGATAGTAAAAATCTTCCACTGTTTTCACATTATTACCGTTGTAACCACTGATGCTTGATTCATCAGTGGCTCTTAAAACAACTGTTCTCCACCCTTCATCCATTTCATCAGTGTTTGACACGTGGTCAGTTTTTAGCCTTCAGATCAAAATAACCGCTGCCACATCAGCGATCACTCTTTCCCTAAATAAAACCCTGCCCTAAACCCCCAAACAGGGTTTTACACTGTCGAATTGAATTCCAAAGTTCTCTTCTCAAAGCAGTTTCCAACCCTTCTTCTCAAAACATTCTCCGATTCTTCTTCATCAAAATGACCAAGTCAAAATCAAAATCAAAATCTAAACCAAAATCACCATCATCTTCAAAAGAGGTCGCTCAAACGACCGAAGAAACCATTGAAATCCCATACAAATCACCTCATAACTACGTGGGTCTCCTCACAAAACCTACCGATAACCACACCTTCGACTCCATCATTGATACACTATCTGCATCAAAGTATAAAACTTTGTTGACAGTAGATGCTCCCATTTACTTGCAAACCTAGAGAGAGTTTTGGAAAAATGCAAATCTTGAAAAACAAGACAGAAAAATAGTAGCCATTAACTCCTCGATACAGGGTAAAGCATTTCAAATCACCCCACAATCAATCTCAGAGGTCTTCAAACTCGATGATCTGAAAGGTAAAACTTCTTTTGATAAAACCGAGTTAAAAGCTGATTTTCTGAAAAGAGGGTATGCAGAACAATCAAAGGTAGATACCTTACAAAAAGGTTATTTTCCATCTGCACCCAGATTTTTATTCCACACACTTTTAAGTTGTGTTTCTAATAAAACAACCGCGTTTAATGAAATACCATTGAAGATTCAATGCCTGGGATATGCTATTCTAAACAATAAAGATTACAACTATTCCCAGGAGATTTTCAATGACATGGTAAAGAATGTTGACAGCAAATCATTTCTTCTTTTTCCAAGATTTCTAAGCTATTACTTTAAACAAAAATTTGAAAAAGAGGATGAGAATTTGCCCAAACAAGGTGTCCATTTTCAAATAAAAAGTTTAACAACTGAAACATTTTCAAGAATGATGGCACCAATAAAATTAAAAGCAAAGGTGCCTGAGCAGACTTTAGAAACTGCCACTGATCCTCAGGCAACTTCTGCTGAGCCCACTGCTCCAGGTGATCAGAGCAGCACAACCACTGCTCTGAAACCCACACCTGACATTACCAAAAAGACCAAAAGAAAAACATCCAGAAAACCCACCAAACCCAAAACAAAGGCAACTCTGGAAGATGAGATCCCAGAGCAACTGCCAGTGACAAAACAAATGTCACCACAAACCACTGCTGCTACTTCCTCACAGCAGTTGGAAGAAAGATCTCAACCTATGCCTAAAACTCCTCCTGCATCATCACAAAAGGATCAGGTTGTAATCACAGGGACACCAAATTATGAAGCTCTGGATCCACTCGGATCTATCTTCCACAGTCCTGATCCCAAGGACATGTCTCTTTCAACACCCATACCCTCACCAATCATAATGCCACAATCAATAATACCCCTGGTGCATGCAGTTGATATTGCACAGACACAAACCAGTTCCTCTCTATCACCCATTACTGAGAGTATACCTCCACAAGTGACTGGGTCTGATGCCTATACCTCTGCTATCCCAGCAACAACTGAGGAGGTTACACCCCCTGAGTTACAAGTAACTCTCGGTGGTAGTTCAAGTGGAGCAGCAACTACAACTGATGGATCAACAGATCTTCAGTTGGACAGTAGTTTCATTAATAAGACTCCCTTGAAGGCAATTTCTTCCATGGCAACATCGGTAACCACCAGTGAGTTGATTTTAACCACCGGTACCATCAAAGGTTTATCGAGTGCTGAAGAAAGAAGTCCCCAGTACCAAGAACAAGGGGCATCAATGGATGATTTGTTGTGATAACCCTCACTAAACCAGGTATCCGTACGATTTAATTAATTATTAATTACTGCCTGATTACTGTGCTTAACTGAAATTGCTGATGAACTGCTACTTGACTTTATTACTTGAACATATCTGCATCATACTTTACATACCGTCACTACATTATTTTACATGCTGAACCTTAGTGACAAACATGATGCACAAAAGCACAGTAGCATTAGAACGGATAACCTATTGAACATGCTGATAAAGCCAGCATCAGGCAGACACTGCCTCTAAGGGCCTATATGAGCCAGAAATATTTTACTACACCCATAGTGAGTGTAGGGATACAAGGGTTGTAGAACTGCGTCTCTAGGAATAAGATATAATGACTGGATGTGCCTAAAACGTACTCTAAGCATCAAACACAGCACTTTTATTAACATATCAGCTTCTGGCTAACTAATAAAGTGCCAAAACATGAGGAAAATATTCCTGACACTTTGAGAAATAAGTTGTGTCACTAAAAATGTTATTTACGACACTTAAAAGCTTACTTAAGCACTTTAACGGATTACTATCCAACCGAACAACCGGACTTTACCCGGAACATAAAAATATTGACATTAACAATATTGGTCTTTTTCTGAGCCAGTTAGGGTCCCTGAATACCCTAACACCCGCTATAGAGCACATCACACCACTAACCGAGTTAACCCTAAATCTAACTTGGTTTAACTTAACTAATCATCAACTATCTAGTTAAAATCAAACTAGACCCCCCCCCCTTTAGGCCGATCGGCCACCATGTAACTAGAGGGGACACCTCTAGTACAATCTTGATTATTTTAATTGTTTGTGCATAAAATCTAGGGGACATGTAATCCCTTGGTCCATAGCCTAAGAGAATGTCTATAAAATCAAACATTTGCACATCATGATCCACACTCCACATTCACCAACACACCTCTCTCTCTCTTGCTCCCAAGCTCACGGCCGAACACCCCCCTTGGCACCCCATCATTTTCGGCTCTTGATCCTCCCATTCCAAGGTTATACAAGTCTTACGGGTCACGCATAAGGAGTCTTGGAGCTAACGGAAGGCGAAGGACCTTTCTACTTTGCTTTTATCCACCTCTTCTTCGCATAGATTCTTCCCTAGCCTCGAGCTAGAGGTATAACACTTAAAACTCATACTCGAACTAATCTAAGGTGGTTAATAAGATTTGTAACGGTTAAAAGTCGGAAACTTGCGTTTTGAGACATTAAAGTCTACTAAAAACATGAATCTTGTTGGATAAAGGCATAATGGTTGTGTAAAAGTTGTAGTACTTGAAAGTTGTGATTATTTAGGCCCGATCTACGTTGTGGTAGCTCGGATCATCATTTAACCCGGTTTGGTTAAGATCATGGATCTTGACATAAGCTTGTTTCGAATGGTACAAGGGTTAAAAGGTGAAACTCTACCACACGAGAAACATGAACTTGTGTAAAAGTATTTTTACTTGTGAAATAGTGTTTAAAACTAGCAGATCTACGTACCTGCAAGTGGTATTTTCAAAGGACCAAGTGTCGAGAAAATCATGTTTTCTAAAAGTCGAATGACACACTAACAAATATGATTTTTACAAACCACAAGTGTATAAACACTTGTGAAACGAAAAGTTTCGACAAAATAACAATCTTTGTAAACGATGACGGGAAGATGTAAAGATGGATTTATTCTAAAAACGAGGTTTTTACGAGATTAAACTATTTTATACAAAGATCCACAAAATATAACGGGATCTACACTATAGTTTTCGGAAAAACTACAAGTTCATGCGATTATGCAATTTACATACTTGTCGACTAGTTTGATGTGTCAGAAATTGTTGATTGAATCAAGAAGTTGTTGAAATGATTTTTGTAAAAGAAATTGATACGCTTGAAAGCGTGGCCACCTCCAGTTACAGGGGAAACTCTGGCGAAATTTTTCTAAAACATAACACTTAGAATTATTTACAAGTGTTAGAATTATTTTTGATATGTTTTCAAAATATATTTCGCCATGACTTTATTTACAAAAATTCGGAGGTGGGATTTTCACAAAATTAAACGTGATAAATATATATTTGGTAAATATAATTTTTCACAACACTGTTTATGATTATTTTGTGAAAATACATAAATATTATTTTTAGAGTAAAAATAATATTTACAAACGTTGACGAATCCAAAATAATACGAACGTTTTCACGATAAACATATAAATTACAACGGTAATTATTATTACCACACGATTACTAAAACGTAACTTACGCATTATACGGAAATGATTATGAACGTATATTTTATCAACGTATTATTTTTGGGGAAAAATTATGTGAAGTGGAAATATAATATTGTTGAGAAAAATATTTATATTTGGAATTAGAAATGAAAATATATTAAGTGAGACTTAATATTATAAATTGAATGCACATGTATTAAATCCCCCATCCTTGGGAAGGAGATTAACTACCAAGTACATGCAAAATATAAACACGAAATAGTTGTCTAACTATTTCCCAAAAACCTAAACTATAAAGCTAAGGCACGACCATCCGTTTGATAGAATTAGTACATGTAGGTCGTCGCACAGCTGACATTCGGAGTACTTGGTAGAGACGCACTGACTGTGAGTTCATGTCCCCCTTTTCTCTTAACTGTTTTCAGTTTTCTAAACTGCGGGGGTGAAATACATGTTACTATTTACGAGTACTTTATACATGGTATGGTTAGCGTAAGGAGGGTTACTACTTAGATCATGTGAGTGGGTAGGCGCAACTTGAGGCCATTAATCCTCATTGTAGGACCGAGGGACAGTAGCGGTAGATCTATCTGGGTGTAGCGAGCCCAGCCCCAGGCCCAGCAGAACGGACCTCGGGGTGACTTTGTGCCCAACGCAAAATCCGCTAGGTTTGAGTCTTCCTACTTGCACTTCACACATATCAATGGCCTTGCAAACCATTGGTGATCTCTTTTTCCTTATTTGCTACATACCAGGATTTTTGATAAATACAAAGGTTTACTTACTCACTTACACATGAACTCGCTCAACATTATTGTTGATTTTTCAACTTACATGTATTTCAGGGAATTAAAGATCTGGCACGGTATGGCACGTTTTCCCGCTGCACTAGTTTCCAAGGTCATCCGGGGTTTAGGGAATGTGACTCTTTCCTGGACAAGTCACAGTCCTTAAACTGTGTTTTATGTTATGTTTAAGTTTGTAATGTTTGATGAACAAGGTTATGGTTGTTAGGGTGTGTTTCCCGTTAAAACAATGGTACTGTATTTGGTTTTAAAACTTAATGGATGATTCTTGCATATTTTTAAATTCATATAGCTTTGTTATGATTAAGCTATGGTATTAAGAAGTCACACCAAATTAACCACGCTTCCGCAATGCCAGGGTGTGACAGCTTGGTATCAGAGCTCTGATCATAGCGAACTAGGATTCCTTCTCGAGTCTAGACTATGATCACTAGGGCTCTCACGAAAACATTTTTACTGCATACCACTTAAGTCCAGATCCAAAACCTTTTTATAAACAAATGTTGAGCGCATTTTATTTATTATTTTTAGGCTCAGTCTGGGAGGCTGAGGCTCGGTCTGGGAGGCCGAGGCTCGATCTAATAGATCGAGGTAGTTGTCTTGTGGGACTAGGGAGTCAGTCTGGGAGGCTGGGAGAATTGGCTAGTGGGACTAGGGAGTCAGTCTGGGAGGCTGGGAGAATTGGCTAGTGGGACTAGGGAGTCAGTCTGGGAGGCTGGGAGAATTGGCTAGTGGGACTAGGAAGAGCAGTCTGGGAGGCTGGGAGGCTAGTGGGACTAGGAGAATTATGTGATATCTTACTTGGTGACTTATGTGATTACCTGATTGTATGACTAATTATTTGTGCATATTTATGTTTATGTTTAAGTTACAGACTCATGGACTTGCCTGGTACTGGCGACTCGGACACCACCGGACCCACACCTATCGTATCTGACGACCTCGTATCCTCAGAGCACGAGGTGCACACCTCTGAATACACCAGCACGGACGATGACGATTTCCAGCCCTTCGCACTACCCGAGGGTGCTGATGAGCCTGCAGATGGCCCTCCTGCTGAGTACCTACCTCTAGTAGTGATTCTGGCTCCTATACCTTTAGCCGTTTATCCAGCATATGACTTACTTCTTGACGCCGAGGCTGACGGTGATGTTGACCTGTTTGAGGATGAGCCTATCGAGGATGAGATCCCGGACGCAGCCCTACTTCCTGCTGGCGATCTTCTGATGATCGCTGATGCTCCTGCCGAGGACTCACCCGCACATTCACCGGTCCCAGACTCCTTTGAGTCTGTGGCATCCGAACCATCTCACGAGGTGAGCGCACAGCACTTTGCACACGACTCGGATCCTGACCAGGCATCCTCTGCTGCACCTATTCCGAGCTTTGCGTTTGACCATGATGACATAGAGGATTCTGATCCCATCTTTCCTCCGGGATTCGACCCGAATCATGATATTGAGTTTATCCCGATGGACGAGCCCATGGAGGATCCCGCTGATCCAGTTGATCCTATTGATCCCGAGTTCAATTTCGAGATGGCTTTTGATGACCCTGAGCCTGCCTTGGCTCCTGAGCAGGCAGCTGCTCTAGACCCTATGCTTGAGCATGACCCCGTACATGCCGGCATCCCTGTTGAGCCTGTTCTAGCTGACCCACCTGTTGGTGATCTTCCTGTGGATGTTCCTTTGTTAGAGGGTGATCAGGTTATTGCTGTCGATCCTGTTGTTCCCCCACCTATTGTTGAGATACCTGTTGACCATCCTGTTGATCACGTTGCACCGGTTCACCATGTTGTTGCTCCCCCATTTGATCCCGTTCCACTTGAGCCTGAGCACGCACTGTTTGCAGACCACATGGATCCACCGGATGAGCATGCACAGCACGGTTGGATACCTGCTGATGAGGATGTTCCACCTTTGCCCCCTCAGATCCCTGTTACACGACACGTTGATTTTTCTTTTCAGGTCCCTCAGTTTGTACCTCCAGCGAGGCCTGGAGAGGGCTCTTCAGCCCATCCTTTTGGGCACGTACCGATGTCTATCCCCTTCATGCCCCAGATGTCATCTGTTCCACCCTCTACTTCACCGTTTCATGTGGCACCGTTTGACCCCACCAGTGAGCCTTTGCTTTGGTCGACACCACCAGTCATGCCACCTACTGATCCTTACCATCCATTTCATGTGGGACACACTATAGAGGACGTTTTGATGTCCTTCGTTTATCAGCACGAGTCACACACGCAGCGTCTTCAGGAGCTTGAGAGAGCTCAGCTGCCACCATGTTCATGCCATGGTCAGACACACTCTCCTCTTCAGCCATGTCGATCATTACCCCCAGATTATGCTGCTCGCCTCTTTACACTAGAGCAGCAGGTTGCTTCTGTCATCCGTACTCAGCGAGCTATGGAGGAGGACTGGCTCCAGTTACGTCGCTTGCTTTACACTTACCTTCCCCCTCCTCCACCGCCATCTGTATAGAGCTCATCAGTACTGCTTGTGTAGACGTTGGTGAGAGGACCGCGATTGCTTTTGATTGCACAACATTTTGGAGACTACATGATGATACTGACTTTTGACACATACTTGATGTATTTGATGTATTTGACACTGACTTGATATAGCTTTTGGACAGGGGTGATGTAGCCCCTAGTTGATTGATGATTGTATGACACAATGATGTACTGATACACTTACGTTGTGGTCTCGATATATATGGCAATCGCAGTATTCTCATCATATTTGATTCGCTTGATTTCTTATTAATATTTATGACATGGGATGTTGTGTGTATATTTTTATGACCTGAGATGTTGTGTGTATAATATTTATGACATGGGATGTTGTGTGATTAGTATTTGTGATGTATTGATAACATGAGATGTTATGTGCTATTACTATTACTATATACGTACGCTTTACTATGGCCTGACCGACGTAAACACATCTTTAGAAGATGCCGCCAAGACGTCAACAACAGCAAATGCCTACAACCCAGGCCGAACTACAGCAAGTCATTGCTGCTGCTATTGCTCAATATGCTGCCTCTCAAGGAGGAATGAGTGGAAGCAACTCTGGCAACAATAGCAACAATAACAATCCACCTCATGGTAACCCTAAGTCATTAAGACATACCATGAACTAAAAGGATTCCCTTAGCAAGAGTGCTAATGCCAATCATATGTTATAATGTATGTGCAGGGTGCACCTACAAACAGTTCTTGGACTGCAAGCCCGTAAACTTTGATGGCACAGGAGGTGCTGTCGCTTTTGTCCGCTGGGCTGAGAAAACAGAATCCGCTCTTCGCATGAGCAAATGCGCATTGGATCAGCAAGTCACTTATATCTCTGGGCTATTTTTGGATGGAGCCCTATCCTGGTGGAACTTGCAAGTACAGACACTTGGCGAAGCTGCTGCTTACGCGCTGACATGGACCGAATTGAAGGAACTCATGCGCAAGAAGTACTGTTCCCGCGCTGAAATCCAGAGATTGGAGACCGAGTTCTGGCATCTAAAAATGGAAGGCCCAAAGATAGCAGAGTATGTTCAGAGATTCCACGACTTGTCGCATGTGGTACCTTACATGGTCACTCCTGAGTTCAAGAGAATTGAACGCTTCATTTGGGGATTAGCTCCTCAAATCATAAGCATGGTGACCTCCTCCAAACCTGCGACTATCACTGAAGCCATTGATTTGAGCGTGGCTCTCACCGAGGAGGCAATTCGTTTGAATAAGTTTGATGAAATTGAGCCAAAGAAGAAGGAGACTCATGTGGAGTCATCTGGAGGAAACAAGCGGAAGTTTTCAAACTTCAAGCAGGGCACCGGGGTGGTGGTTAAGAAAGGAGAGCAGAACGCGCCAGCTCAGGATACAGCTGGTGGTAGGAGGAAAGGCAAGGGATATATGGGTACACATCCCAAGTGCAACTCATGCCAACGACATCACTCTGGTCGTTGCAGGCTAAAAGTATGTGAAGCTTGTGGAAAGACTGGCCATTCAAAGGATTCTTGTTGGGCTAGTGCTGGCCGGGGAGGCCAAGGAGGATTTGGGAATAGAAATAACCGTGGTGGTACTGGGAACCGCCCACAAGGGAACAATGGAGGTGATGGGAATCGGGTCAATAACGCAAACCAAGCGGGCGCCATGAATCATAATCAGAGGAACAACCAAGCTGGAAGCGGTGGTGGAAATGGGCAGAGGCCCAGATGTTTCAACTGCGGTGATATTGGGCATTACAAAAGAAATTGCCCGGAGTTGAACCAAGCCCGCGGAAGGGTTTTCAACATAGAAGCAAGGGAAGCGCGCCAGGATCCCAATGTTGTCACTGGTACGTTCCCTGTAAACCAACGCTATGCATCCGTTTTATTTGATACTGGCGCCGATTATAGCTTCGTGTCGTTAGAATTTAAGAATATGCTTGGTTTAGCCGCTAGTAAGTTAGATACTCCGTACTCGATCGAATTAGCAAATGGAAAGTTAGTAGAAGCTAATGAGGTGATTCGAGGCTGCGTAATCGAATTGGGAGAGCGCGAGTTCGCTCTAGATCTACTACCAGTCCAGTTGGGAAGCTTCGACGTGGTAGTAGGAATGGATTGGTTGTCGAGTAACAAGGCCGAGATAGTTTGTCATGAGAAGGTCGTTCGTATCCCGACCGAAGATGGTGAGACCATTGTCGTTCACGGAGAAAAGCGTGAGACGCCGTTGAGGATTATTAGCTGCCTGAAGGCAAGGAAGTGTTTGCAAAAGGGATGTGCTGCCTTTCTGGCACACATTGTAGATAAGAAAGCTGAAGAACCGAAGATCGAAGACATCCCTGTCGTGAGGGAGTACCCAGAAGTCTTCCCAGAAGATTTGCCTGGCTTGCCGCCTCAAAGGCAAGTGGAATTCCGCATTGACTTAGTTCCAGGCGCCGCGCCTGTGGCTAAGGCACCCTACAGACTTGCTCCGTCTGAGATGCAAGAACTGTCGACACAACTTCAAGAGTTGTTAGACAAGGGATTTATCCGACCGAGCTTCTCGCCTTGGGGAGCTCCAGTTTTGTTTGTCAAGAAGAAGGACGGTAGTTTCCGTATGTGCATTGACTACAGAGAGTTGAACAACCTGACGATCAAGAATAGGTATCCCCTACCAAGAATCGATGATCTGTTTGACCAACTACAAGGTTCAAGCTTTTATTCGAAGATCGATCTCCGATCTGGATACCATCAGTTAAGGATACAGGAGGAGAGTATCCCAAAGACAGCCTTCAGAACTCGATACGGACACTACGAGTTCCTCGTTATGCCGTTTGGGTTGACAAACGCACCTGCAATGTTCATGGATTTTATGAATCGAGTTTGTAAGCCGTACTTGGATAAGTTCGTGATTGTATTCATCGATGATATTTTGATTTATTCAAAGACGAAGGCTGAGCACGAGCAGCATTTAAGAGCCATTCTGGAGCTGCTAAAGAAGGAACAGTTGTACGCCAAGTTCTCTAAGTGCGAGTTTTGGCTAAGAGAAGTGCAATTCCTTGGGCACGTGGTGAATGGAGATGGAATACATGTTGACCCCACAAAGATCGAGGCGATCAAGGATTGGGAAACGCCAAAGACGCCAACCGAGATTTGGCAATTCTTGGGTTTGGCTGGCTATTACCGCAGATTCATTGAGGATTTTTCAAAGATCGCTCAACCATTGACGCTCCTCACCCAGAAGGATAAGAAGTTTGATTGGGGAATCAAACATGGAGAAGCATTTCAGGTATTGAAAGATAAGCTCTGCAACGCGCCAATCTTAGCACTACCGGAAGGTACTGATTATTTCGTGGTATACTGTGACGCTTCGCGTCAAGGATTGGGTTGTGTGTTGATGCAACGCCAAAAGGTTATTGCCTACGCGTCACGCCAGTTGAAGGTACATGAAAAGAACTATACCACACATGATTTGGAACTAGGCGCAGTGGTTTTTGCTTTAAAGATCTGGAGACACTACCTTTATGGTACAAAGTGTACAATCTTCACAGATCACAAGAGCCTGCAGCATATATTCAACCAGAAGGAGTTGAATATGAGGCAAAGACGATGGGTTGAGTTGTTGAATGACTACGACTGCGAGATAAAGTATCATCCAGGGAAGGTGAATGTGGTCGCCGATGCCCTAAGTCGAAAAGAGAGAATCAAGCCCATAAGGGTTAGGGCTTTGGAGATGGTTATTCGAACCGATTTTCCTCTGCGCATTCGTGCCGCGCAGAGAGAATCTCTCAAGGAGAGAAACCTTGAAGAAGAGTGTGACAACTCAAGTTTCTGACTTTCACTTTCGCATTTATTGCGCGTTGACTTGACTGTTAGTTGTTTGACTTGTTGGACTTGTAATTGTACGCGTTGTGTTTTAATAAAACGTATTGTCATGGTGCATATATGTGATTACTTGATGTCGTAAATATAATGTTAGATTACTACAAAACACTTAGACTGATTAAATCACGTAATGCCCGACGAATCATGATGCGATTCACCAACAAACAAGCTAGACGAAACAGAATTTTATTCGCCATTTAACCCACTCGCCGAAACATATGTGTTTCGCCGAGCCCTGATTCGCCAAAACCGCCAAAGCCTAATTACGGCCCAAACTTGTTTGCGTATATATATATATTAGGTTAGGGAAACGGTTACCCAAAAACTCTAAAAACCCTAGACTCCTCCCATATTATCGGCAGCCTTGCGACTTAGTGATCCTCGAAGAAACGATCAGAATTACTTCTTTGTTCATCGTGGTTAGTGCATATTATTATTGTCCGTTTATGTGTTAAAATGTTTATTTGAATAATATTCCTGTTTGTGTCTGTGATGATAAATGACATGATATGTGGCGGCTACCGTTGATTCTTTTCGGTCCAATAACACATCTCCGAGTAGCATTGATACCTCAATTGCCCCTTACAATATTGTTTGATATGATTATTGGTATGTAGTAGTCAAACCCATCATTTAATTTGGTCCAATGACGCCAAACGATGGTCATGAAAATTGCCGCCCCTCATGCTTGTTGTGCACATGAATTGTCTGTTGTAGATAATTGAAATTGGTGAATAAATGTCGGTTGAATAGTGGTGAACCATTGGTGCAAATGTCGGCTAGAACAAGTGTGGTCCAATCTAAGCAATGGAACCTTACACACTTCAATACATTAAAAGTTTAATGTGCAGTGCTTTTGCTTAGTATTGTCGGCCACTATGCTTATGATATACATGTGAATTGTACTTTGTTTTTGGTCCAATAGAATTAGGACAAAGGGGTAGGGGTGTAGCACTCTCTTTGACAAATTGATGTTATTCATGTGTTGCCAAAACAAATAAAGATCATATGATTTAATAATAAAAGTGTGGGATGATTTGATTGGTGGGTATGGGCGGCCAAGTTAAGGCCATTGGCTTTGTAATCGGTCCAATGGTGATCAAGTACCCACCGATAGATTATTAAAAATATGTGATATTGCTTACCGAAAGATACTTGCCACTCGAAAGATAGTTATTGTGACCGAAAGATATGTGTTCTCCGAAACATAACCTTGACCGAAACATAGCTGGAGTGGACCGAAGGATAGCTATGGTCGAAAGATGACATATAGTTCGAAACATAGTTTTTGGTCCGAAAGATAATTGTGTTAATCATAGACCGAAAGATAAGGGTGGATCGAAAGATGCATGGTTATGAATGTACTTTGAAAGATGGAATGTATGCTTGATTATTTGACATGCCATGCTTGGTGATGAGCGTTAATAATTGCATTCGTGCATACTAGCTGATGATTTAATGTGAAATACTACGTGTTGTGCCGTTATGCAAACTGACTGTTATGTGAACATTAAATTGCATGCGTATCATTGCGAACATGAACTGATTTGTTATACGTGCATACAATAGGACGTGATTAATTACTTGTGAGTGCATAATCTAGCATACCGAGCAAACCAAGGTGAGTTCACACAGCCAAGGCATGGGTTCCCAGGGTGGGAATGGGTTGGATGATTATTTGTGCATGCTTAAATGATACTTGTCGAACTGCCTTCGCACACACCCTGGTTGGTAAAGACTATGGTCGCGAACGAACTACTCAACTGCCTTCGCACACACCCTGGTCGGTAAAGACTATGGTCGCGAACGAACTGATAAATTGCCTTCGCACACACCCTGGTCGGTAAAGACTACGGTCGCGAACTAATGAACCTAATCTTCGCACACATGCCTGGGAGGCCGCGATGGAACTGATACGATATGAAACTTAATTGAACGAACGCACTATTACCCAAACTAAACTATTAACTGTGAACTCGCTCAACTAGTTTGTTGATTATCTGCTGCATGCCTTGCAGGACCTTAGGTACATATTGGAGCTTGCACAAGGAGGGAGCAGGTCGTTGTGGGAATTGGATCGCGAACGTTAATTGAACTCATGATTACAATTGAGAATTTTATTACTATGCTTCCGCTACTTAAACAATGTTTGGTTTTGAAACATCAGTCATATCTTTATGAATTGTATTAACTACTTTTGATTATTAAATACTATGTTTGATATGATTGATGGCTTGATCCTGGTCATGTCACGCCTCCAAGCGGTGGTACTCCGCGTGTGGGATTTTGGGGGTGTGACAGATTGGTATCAGAGCCATTGGTTATAGAGAACTTGGTTTTAATATGGGAAAACGTTTTTATTAAAACCAGACTATAACCAGAACAGTGCTCTCAAACGATCCACAACGACGCTTCGCTCCACGTGCAAGACTCAACATCCTAGGTAATAAGGTTTATGTTTATTGCCTACCTGCTAGAATTGCATAGAACTTTGCTCGTAGTATGCTTACGTTACTTTGCTCACTACTTGTTATTGCTTAAGAACACCTATGTGCTTACACTTTTCTGTCGTCGCACTACTCGCGAACCATTCATACTTATGCTACCTTTACTGTTCGATCATGTCTGGACGTGTTGACATGACTCAAGCCCAGTTGACGGCTCTCATTAACGAACAAGTCGCTGCGGCGCTTGCAGCCGCACCAGCAGGAGGTATAACCTGCTATTCCGAACCTATCCTAGGACGTTAGATCCTACTCTCGTGACCCAACTCTCGCGCTTAATCTTGACCCATCTTTCTCGCGCAACGGGTTAGAACGCACATCAACCTCTCTACACATTCCAGAACATCATGGACTGTCGTCCAAGCACATTCAGTGGCACATTCAAGAACTTCATGTGTGAACGCCCTGAGGCTCGCAGGGTTATGTACGCCACTGGTACTTTGGTAGGAATCGCGCTAACCAGGTGGAACGCGCAAGTACAGATACTAGGGTTGGCAGCTGCTAACGCCACCCCCTGAAACGAATTCAAAGAACGCATTAAAAGGGAATACTACACGCGTGATGACATCCACAAGTTGGAAGTGGAGCCTTACCATTTGAAAATGACGGGGTCAGAAATTGAAGCTCATACGAAACGATAGAACGAACTGGCCATCTTGTGTTCAACCATGGTGGACCCTCCAAGCAAGAGTATCGAATTGTACCTCAAGGGTCTAGCCTCAACAATATCCAAGACATTCAGCGTCTTGCTTATCGCCTCACGGATCAGGCAGTGGAACAGAACATGTTGCCTAGTTGTATCAGCGCTATTACTACCGCTACCACTTCTGCTACTTCCGCTACTCCTAGTGACAACAAGCGGAAATAGGATGGGTATTCCAGCAAGGGTTCAGCTACCGTTCGGTCTCAAGCACAACAGCAGCACAAGAATAGTGATCGCCAGAGCACAGCAGAAGCTAAGGATTCAGGAGCCCACGGCTTGCAAAACGGAATCGCCAGCAGCAACAGCAAGCAGAAATCCTATGCAAAGAAAAGATTGTTCGCATTCCTCGTTCTGGTCAAGAACCTCACGAAGTTCAAGGCGACAAGAGTGGTGCCGTGGTTGGCATCACCTCTTTCTTGAAGGTTCAGAAATGTTTGCGGAAGGGTCACACCGCAATTTTGGCTCTCGTTACTGACGCATCAGCGAAAGAAAAGAAGTTGGAAGACCATTCAGTTGTACGCGACTTTCCTCAGGTGTCTCGCAAAGATTTACCTGGTCTACCGCCGCATCGTCGGGACGAATTTCAAATCGAGCTCGCTCCAGGAGCAGCACCCATAGCTCGAGCACCGTATCGCTTAGCTCCACCAGAATCGGAAGAACTATCGACGCAGCTACAAGAATATCTCTTCACCTTGGGGAGCTACAAGAACTATTGGATACCAGTTATCGGTGAAAAGAAGGATGGCACCTTCAGGATGTGAAATTGATTACCGTGAACTCAACAAGGTGACAGTGAAGAACCGTTATCCTCTTCCGCGCATAGATGACCCATTCGACCAGTTGCAAGGGTCGTGTTACTATTCCAAGATTGATTTAAGGTCAGGGTATCATCAGCTGAGAGTCCGGGATGAGGACGTCTCCAAAACCGCATTCAGAACTCGCTACGGTCATTACGAGTTTCTTGTCATGCCATTCGGGCTTACGAACGCGCCTGCAGTCTTCATGGATCTTATGAACAGGGTGTGCAAACCCTATCTCGACAAGTTTGTTATCGTTTTCATCGACGACATTCTGATCTACTCCAAGAGTCAGGAGGAGCACGAGCAGCACTTACGTCTTATCTTGGAACTTCTTCGAAAAGAGCAACTGTACGCAAAGTTTTCAAAATGCGACTTCTGGCTTCGTGAAGTCCACTTCCTAGGCCACGTGGTAAACAAGGATGGGATTCACGTCGATCCATCCAAGGTAGATTCGATCAGAAATTAGCCTGCACCGCGTACACCGACAGAAATACGCCAATTCTTGGGTTTGGCAGGTTACTACAGACGGTTTATCAAGGATTTCTCGAAGATCGCGCAACCACTTACACTACTGACACAGAAGGGTGTCACCTACCGTTGGGGCAACACGCAGGAAACTGCTTTTCAGTATCTAAAGGATAGGCTTTGCAGCGCATCTATTCTCTCTTTGCCAGAAGGCACAGATGACTTCGTAGTATATTGTGACGCATCAATACAGGGTCTGGGTTGCGTATTGATGCAGCGGAATAAAGTGATAGCCTACGCTTCTCGGCAACTCAAGGTTCATGAACAGAACTACACGACGCACGATCTAGAGCTGGGAGCTGTTGTTTTCGCGCTTAAGGTATGGCGACACTACCTGTACGGTACCAGGTGCACGATTTACACCGATCACAGGAGTCTCGAGCATATTCTTAAGCAAAAGGATTTGAATATGCGACAACGGAGATGGGTTGAACTTCTGAACGACTATGAATGCGCCATCAAGTATCATCCAGGCAAGACCAATGTTGTGGCTGATGCCCTCAGTCGGAAAGACACTCTACCTAAGCGCGTGCGAGCGCTACAGCTTACTATTCAGTCCAGTCTTCCTGCACAGATACGAGCTGCTCAGTTAGAAGCACTGAAACCCGAAAACGTCAAAGCTGAAGCCTTACGCGGTTCAAGGCAACGTATGGAACAAAAGGAAGACGGCGCCTACTATGTAACGGGGCGTATTTGGGTCCCACTTTATGGCGGTTTACGCGAACTTGTAATGGATGAAGCTCACAAGTCTCGCTATTCGGTACATCCAGGGTCGGATAAAATGTACCACGACATCAGTACTACTTACTGGTGGCCTAGTATGAAGGCCCACATCGCCACCTATGTTGGAAAATGCTTAACCTGTGCGAGAGTCAAGGTTGAATATCAGAAACCATCAGGCCTACTTCAGCAGCCTAAGATACCGCAATGGAAATGGGAAGAAATTTCCATGGATTTTGTTACAGGTCTACCTAGATCCCAGCGTGGGAATGACACTATTTGGGTGATCGTTGATCGACTCACAAAGTCTGCTCACTTCTTGGCTATCAAAGAAACGGATAAGTTTTCTACCCTAGCAGACATCTACTTGAAAGAAGTTGTTTCGAGGCACGGAGTGCCCACCTCTATTATTTCGGATCGCGATGCACGATTCACGTCAGAGCTTTGGCAAGCAATGCACAAATCCTTCGGCTCACGGTTAGACATGAGCACAGCATATCATCCTCAGACGGATGGGCAGTCTGAGCGAACTATCCAAACTCTAGAAGACATGCTTCGAGCATGTGTCATCGATTTCGGCAACGGCTGGGAAAGACACCTCCCTTTAGTGGAGTTTTCATACAATAACAGTTACCATACCAGCATTCAAGCCGCTCCATTCGAGGCATTGTACGGACGTAAATGACGGTCACCTCCCGGTTGGGCAGAGGTGGGGGATAGTCAGATTACGGGTCCAGAGATTGTAGTGGACGCCACAGAAAAGATTGCACAGATACGACAACGCATGGCGGCAGCACGCGACCGTCAGAAAACCTACGCGGACAAGCGTAGCAAGCCTTTGGAATTTCAGGTCGGGGACCGGGTTTTATTAAAAGTCTCACCCTGGAAGGGTGTGGTTCGTTTTGGTAAACGAGGCAAACTCAATCCACGGTATGTTGGACCGTTCGAAATCACTGAAAGAATAGGCCCAGTAGCCTACAGACTGAACCTACCAGCTGAACTCGGTGCATTTCACAATGTATTTCACGTGTCGAATCTGAAGAAGTGCCTGTCAGATGAGACCCTCACAGTTCCTTTTAAGGAACTCACTATCGACGAGCGGTTGCAGTTCGTCGAGGAGCCAGTTGAAATCACGGACCGGGATGTTAAGGTCCTCAAACACAAGAGAATCCCTCTTGTTCGAGTTCGTTGGAACTCCCGACGTGGCCCAAAGTACACCTGGGAACGCGAAGATCAGATGACAGAAAAGTACCCCCAGTTATTCGAAACCAATGCAACCACTACTGAGGCTGAAGCTACTACTACTGAATTTCGGGACGAAATTCCAAATCAACGGGGGGATGATGTGACACCCCAGGAAAACCAGTGAACGATATAACTTACCTAGCTTCCTCAGTGAGTGCGTACCAAATTTCGGGACGAAATTTCTTTCAAGTTGGGGATAATGTGACAACTCAAGTTTCTGACTTTCACTTTCGCATTTATTACGCGTTGACTTGACTGTTAGTTGTTTGACTTGTTGGACTTGTAATTGTACGCGTTGTGTTTTAATAAAACGTATTGTCATGGTGCATATATGTGATTACTTGATGTCGTAAATATAATGTTAGATTACTACAAAACACTTAGACTGATTAAATCACGTAATGCCCGACGAATCGTGATGCGATTCACCAACAAACAAGCTAGACGAAACAGAATTTTATTCGCCATTTAACCCACTCGCCGAAACATATGTGTTTCGCCGAGCCCTGATTCGCCAAAACCGCCAAAGCCTAATTACGGCCCAAACTTGTTTGCGTATATATATATATTAGGTTAGGGAAACGGTTACCCAAAAACTCTAAAAACCCTAGACTCCTCCCATATTATCGGCAGCCTTGCGACTTAGTGATCCTCGAAGAAACGATCAGAATTACTTCTTTGTTCATCGTGGTTAGTGCATATTATTATTGTCCGTTTATGTGTTAAAATGTTTATTTGAATAATATTCCTGTTTGTGTCTGTGATGATAAATGACATGATATGTGGCGGCTACCGTTGATTCTTTTCGGTCCAATAACACATCTCCGAGTAGCATTGATACCTCAATTGCCCCTTACAATATTGTTTGATATGATTATTGGTATGTAGTAGTCAAACCCATCATTTAATTTGGTCCAATGACGCCAAACGATGGTCATGAAAATTGCCGCCCCTCATGCTTGTTGTGCACATGAATTGTCTGTTGTAGATAATTGAAATTGGTGAATAAATGTCGGTTGAATAGTGGTGAACCATTGGTGCAAATGTCGGCTAGAACAAGTGTGGTCCAATCTAAGCAATGGAACCTTACACACTTCAATACATTAAAAGTTTAATGTGCAGTGCTTTTGCTTAGTATTGTCGGCCACTATGCTTATGATATACATGTGAATTGTACTTTGTTTTTGGTCCAATAGAATTAGGACAAAGGGGTAGGGGTGTAGCACTCTCTTTGACAAATTGATGTTATTCATGTGTTGCCAAAACAAATAAAGATCATATGATTTAATAATAAAAGTGTGGGATGATTTGATTGGTGGGTATGGGCGGCCAAGTTAAGGCCATTGGCTTTGTAATCGGTCCAATGGTGATCAAGTACCCACCGATAGATTATTAAAAATATGTGATATTGCTTACCGAAAGATACTTGCCACTCGAAAGATAGTTATTGTGACCGAAAGATATGTGTTCTCCGAAACATAACCTTGACCGAAACATAGCTGGAGTGGACCGAAGGATAGCTATGGTCGAAAGATGACATATAGTTCGAAACATAGTTTTTGGTCCGAAAGATAATTGTGTTAATCATAGACCGAAAGATAAGGGTGGATCGAAAGATGCATGGTTATGAATGTACTTTGAAAGATGGAATGTATGCTTGATTATTTGACATGCCATGCTTGGTGATGAGCGTTAATAATTGCATTCGTGCATACTAGCTGATGATTTAATGTGAAATACTACGTGTTGTGCCGTTATGCAAACTGACTGTTATGTGAACATTAAATTGCATGCGTATCATTGCGAACATGAACTGATTTGTTATACGTGCATACAATAGGACGTGATTAATTACTTGTGAGTGCATAATCTAGCATACCGAGCAAACCAAGGTGAGTTCACACAGCCAAGGCATGGGTTCCCAGGGTGGGAATGGGTTGGATGATTATTTGTGCATGCTTAAATGATACTTGTCGAACTGCCTTCGCACACACCCTGGTTGGTAAAGACTATGGTCGCGAACGAACTACTCAACTGCCTTCGCACACACCCTGGTCGGTAAAGACTATGGTCGCGAACGAACTGATAAATTGCCTTCGCACACACCCTGGTCGGTAAAGACTACGGTCGCGAACTAATGAACCTAATCTTCGCACACATGCCTGGGAGGCCGCGATGGAACTGATACGATATGAAACTTAATTGAACGAACGCACTATTACCCAAACTAAACTATTAACTGTGAACTCGCTCAACTAGTTTGTTGATTATCTGCTGCATGCCTTGCAGGACCTTAGGTACATATTGGAGCTTGCACAAGGAGGGAGCAGGTCGTTGTGGGAATTGGATCGCGAACGTTAATTGAACTCATGATTACAATTGAGAATTTTATTACTATGCTTCCGCTACTTAAACAATGTTTGGTTTTGAAACATCAGTCATATCTTTATGAATTGTATTAACTACTTTTGATTATTAAATACTATGTTTGATATGATTGATGGCTTGATCCTGGTCATGTCACGCCTCCAAGCGGTGGTACTCCGCGTGTGGGATTTTGGGGGTGTGACAAAGAGTATCTCCGTGGGATGGAGAAGTTATTGGTACCAAACAAGGAAGGAACGTTGTGTTTTGAGAAAAGGATTTGGGTTCCTTTGTTTGGAGGGTTAAGAAAGGTTATTTTCGATGAAGCTCACAAGTCGCGGTACTCTATCCATCCTGGAGCGGATAAGATGTACCAGGATCTTAAAGATTACTATTGGTGGCCTAGGATGAAAGGCGATGTGGCTATTTATGTGAGCCAATGTTTAACATGCGCCAAGGTTAAGGCAGAATACCAGAAGCCTTCGGGACTTCTGCAGCAACCAGAGATTCCCAAGTGGAAATGGGAACAAATCTCTATGGATTTTATTACGAAGTTGCCAAGAACGCCAAGAGGCCATGACACTATTTGGGTAATAGTGGACCGCTTAACGAAGTCAGCACACTTCTTACCTATCCGAGAGAAGGATAATACGAGCAAACTGGCCGAAATTTACATGAGAGAGATTGTTACACGCCATGGAGTACCTCTCTCAATCATCTCCGATAGAGACGGAAGGTTCGTATCAAAGATATGGCAATCCTTCCAGGAAGCTTTTGGCTCGAAGTTGAATCTGAGCACTGCTTTTCACCCGCAGACCGACGGCCAAAGTGAGCGGACGATACAGACGCTAGAAGACATGCTGAGAGCATGTGTGTTGGATTTGGGCGGTAGCTGGGATAAACATTTGCCTCTGGTGGAGTTTTCATACAACAACAGCTACCACACCAGTATTGGTGCCGCGCCATTCGAAGCTTTATATGGGCGCAAGTGCAGATCACCGCTCTGTTGGTCTGACGAGGTGATAGACAGTTGGTTGGTCCTGACATGGTTCAGGAAACCACAGATAAGATCGCACAGATACGAGATCGCATCAGTGCGGCTCGTGACCGGCAGAAAGCCTACGCGGATCGAAGCAGGAAACCTCTAGAGTTTGAGGTTGGTGATATGGTTTTGTTGAAGGTATCACCCTGGAAGGGTGTGGCACGCTTTGGGAAGCGTGGGAAGTTGAATCCAAGGTATATTGGACCGTTCAAGATCTTGGAAAGAATCGGGTTAGTAGCATACAAGTTGGATTTACCTGCTGAACTAAATGGTGTTCACGATACATTCCATGTATCCAATCTGAAGAAGAGTCCAACACAAGTTACCGTTGCCATTCCCACCGACGAAATTCATGTTGACGACACGCTCCATTTCGTTGAAGAACCTGTTGAGGTCACGGATTGGAAAGTAAACAAGACCCGCCGGAGCAGTGTCAAGCTCGTCAAAGTTCGTTGGAATGCTAGACATGGTCCTGAATTCACCTGGGAACGTGAGGACCGAATGAAAGAGAAATACCCCCATCTATTTCCTAAGAACCCGGCTTCTACAAGCAGAACTTAAAATTTCGGGACGAAATTTTTCTAACGGGGGGAGAATGTGACAACCCTCACTAAACCAGGTATCCGTACGATTTAATTAATTATTAATTACTGCCTGATTACTGTGCTTAACTGAAATTGCTGATGAACTGCTACTTGACTTTATTACTTGAACATATCTGCATCATACTTTACATACCGTCACTACATTATTTTACATGCTGAACCTTAGTGACAAACATGATGCACAAAAGCACAGTAGCATTAGAACGGATAACCTATTGAACATGCTGATAAAGCCAGCATCAGGCAGACACTGCCTCTAAGGGCCTATATGAGCCAGAAATATTTTACTACACCCATAGTGAGTGTAGGGATACAAGGGTTGTAGAACTGCGTCTCTAGGAATAAGATATAATGACTGGATGTGCCTAAAACGTACTCTAAGCATCAAACACAGCACTTTTATTAACATATCAGCTTCTGGCTAACTAATAAAGTGCCAAAACATGAGGAAAATATTCCTGACACTTTGAGAAATAAGTTGTGTCACTAAAAATGTTATTTACGACACTTAAAAGCTTACTTAAGCACTTTAACGGATTACTATCCAACCGAACAACCGGACTTTACCCGGAACAGAAAAATATTGACATTAACAATATTGGTCTTTTTCTGAGCCAGTTAGGGTCCCTGAATACCCTAACACCCGCTATAGAGCACATCACACCACTAACCGAGTTAACCCTAAATCTAACTTGGTTTAACTTAACTAATCATCAACTATCTAGTTAAAATCAAACTAGAACCCCCCCCCCCTTTAGGCCGATCGGCCACCATGTAACTAGAGGGGACACCTCTAGTACAATCTTGATTATTTTAATTGTTTGTGCATAAAATCTAGGGGACATGTAATCCCTTGGTCCATAGCCTAAGAGAATGTCTATAAAATCAAACATTTGCACATCATGATCCACACTCCACATTCACCAACACACCTCTCTCTCTCTTGCTCCCAAGCTCACGGCCGAACACCCCCCTTGGCACCCCATCATTTTCGGCTCTTGATCCTCCCATTCCAAGGTTATACAAGTCTTACGGGTCACGCATAAGGAGTCTTGGAGCTAACGGAAGGCGAAGGACCTTTCTACTTTGCTTTTATCCACCTCTTCTTCGCATAGATTCTTCCCTAGCCTCGAGCTAGAGGTATAACACTTAAAACTCATACTCGAACTAATCTAAGGTGGTTAATAAGATTTGTAACGGTTAAAAGTCGGAAACTTGCGTTTTGAGACATTAAAGTCTACTAGAAACATGAATCTTGTTGGATAAAGGCATAATGGTTGTGTAAAAGTTGTAGTACTTGAAAGTTGTGATTATTTAGGCCCGATCTACGTTGTGGTAGCTCGGATCATCATTTAACCCGGTTTGGTTAAGATCATGGATCTTGACATAAGCTTGTTTCGAATGGTACAAGGGTTAAAAGGTGAAACTCTACCACACGAGAAACATGAACTTGTGTAAAAGTATTTTTACTTGTGAAATAGTGTTTAAAACTAGCAGATCTACGTACCTGCAAGTGGTATTTTCAAAGGACCAAGTGTCGAGAAAATCATGTTTTCTAAAAGTCGGATGACACACTAACAAGTATGATTTTTACAAACCACAAGTGTATAAACACTTGTGAAACGAAAAGTTTCGACAAAATAACAATCTTTGTAAACGATGACGGGAAGATGTAAAGATGGATTTATTCTAAAAACGAGGTTTTTACGAGATTAAACTATTTTATACAAAGATCCACAAAATATAACGGGATCTACACTATAGTTTTCGGAAAAACTACAAGTTCATGCGATTATGCAATTTACATACTTGTCGACTAGTTTGATGTGTCAGAAATTGTTGATTGAATCAAGAAGTTGTTGAAATGATTTTTGTAAAAGAAATTGATACGCTTGAAAGCGTGGCCACCTCCAGTTACAGGGGAAACTCTGGCGAAATTTTTCTAAAACATAACACTTAGAATTATTTACAAGTGTTAGAATTATTTTTGATATGTTTTCAAAATATATTTCGCCATGACTTTATTTACAAATATTCGGAGGTGGGATTTTCACAAAATTAAACGTGATAAATATATATTTGGTAAATATAATTTTTCACAACACTGTTTATGATTATTTTGTGAAAATACATAAATATTATTTTTAGAGTAAAAATAATATTTACAAACGCTGACGAATCCAAAATAATACGAACGCTTTCACGATAAACATATAAGTTACAACGGTAATTATTATTACCACACGATTACTAAAACGTAACTTACGCATTATACGGAAATGATTATGAACGTATATTTTATCAACGTATTATTTTTGGGGAAAAATTATGTGAAATGGAAATATAATATTGTTGAGAAAAATATTTATATTTGGAATTAGAAATGAAAATATATTAAGTGAGACTTAATATTATAAATTGAACGCACATGTATTAAATCCCCCATCCTTGGGAAGGAGATTAACTACCAAGTACATGCAAAATATAAACACGAAATAGTTGTCTAACTATTTCCCAAAAACCTAAACTATAAAGCTAAGGCACGGCCATCCGTCTGATAGAATTAGTACATGTAGGTCGTCGCACAGCTGACATTCGGAGTACTTGGTAGAGACGCACTGACTGTGAGTTCATGTCCCCCTTTTCTCTTAACTGTTTTCAGTTTTCTAAACTGCGGGGGTGAAATACATGTTACTATTTACGAGTACTTTATACATGGTATGGTTAGCGTAAGGAGGGTTACTACTTAGATCATGTGAGTGGGTAGGCGCAACTTGAGGCCATTAATCCTCATTGTAGGACCGAGGGACAGTAGCGGTAGATCTATCTGGGTGTAGCGAGCCCAGCCCCAGGCCCAGCAGAACGGACCTCGGGGTGACTTTGTGCCCAACGCAAAATCCGCTAGGTTTGAGTCTTCCTACTTGCTCTTCACACATATCAATGGCCTTGCAAACCATTGGTGATCTCTTTTTCCTTATTTGCTACATACCAGGATTTTTGATAAATACAAAGGTTTACTTACTCACTTACACATGAACTCGCTCAACATTATTGTTGATTTTTCAACTTACATGTATTTCAGGGAATTAAAGATCTGGCACGGTATGGCACGTTTTCCCGCTGCACTAGTTTCCAAGGTCATCCGGGGTTTAGGGAATGTGACTCTTTCCTGGACAAGTCACAGTCCTTAAACTGTGTTTTATGTTATGTTTAAGTTTGTAATGTTTGATGAACAAGGTTATGGTTGTTAGGGCGTGTTTCCCGTTAAAACAATGGTACTGTATTTGGTTTTAAAACTTAATGGATGATTCTTGCATATTTTTAAATTCATATAGCTTTGTTATGATTAAGCTATGGTATTAAGAAGTCACACCAAATTAACCACGCTTCCGCAAAGCCAGGGTGTGACATTTTTGGGACTCAGTTCCTAAGTCACACATTGGCACAACCACTACTGGTGGGGATTCAGATGATCCTACTAATGTAGGTGATGATTCAAAATATCAGGAATTGACGAAAAGAGTTGAAAAACTTGAAGATTCAGTTGCTGAAATTAAAGATATGGTGCAAGAGATTTTAAAAGCTCAAAAAGCACAAGCTACTGCTGTTCCTGCTCAAGCACCTGCACAACATGCATTTGCTGCAAATGAGCTTTGGAATATTTTTCAACCCATGCTTGAAAAACAGCAACATATGGCTGATCAAAAGCATGTTATTCAAGTACAAATGCTGACCAACATGGTGGAATCAAGGTTTAAAGACACTCAAGCAGATATCAAGGCTATAAAGGCTAGCATACAAAAGACTGCCCATAGTGGAAAAGTTCCATCTTCCATCCTCTTCATGGATACACCCCTTGCAGATAATGCCAAAAAGGGGGAGAAAATCAAGTTAAGAAAGAAAGGAATAGAAGATGGGCTGTATATTGAACCAGAAGAAGAAAAACAGTCATCTAAATCACCTCAAACCACAAAATCCAAAACTTCAATTCAAACAGCTGATATATCAGTAGTTACAAAAACTGTTGTCAGTAGCCAAAAAGCTGCCACGTCATCAACACACACACCTCCAACACACACCACTCTATCACACACCATCACAACCACTGTTCCACCACCATCATCATCTACAATCATATCACCACCACTGCCTCCTGCCATAATGCAGAAGACAGCAGATGTTACAACATCTGCTGTAATGACAACAGTGATTGAAACACCAGTTGTTTCAACCACTGTCAGTCAATCACAATCACAAACCACTGCTATCCAATCTCAAACCACTGATCCACCCAAAACATCATCAGCCTCTTCTACATCAAAAAGGAGAAGGATCTTCATTCCTGATGATGAGTCACATCTTCCATCCCTGCTCAAAAGCATAAGATATCTGCTGACATATCAGCAGTTGTAATGACAACAGCGGTTGAAACACCAGTTGTTTCAACCACTGTTAGTCAAACATCCACCACTGATCTGATCATTCCGACACCACAACCTCCAAAGCCTCACAAAAGAAAAAGAGAAACAACACAGGCTACTGATGAAAAGTATGATCCTGTTGCTGCTAAATATCCATTGGAATTAGAAGCTATGAAAAATGAGACGAAACAGTTTTACACTGAAGGTGATCCTACAAAAAGGAAATTTCCTTCTCTCATAGGTTTCATAATTCCAGAAAACATGGATGAATATCTCGAAATAAAAGCAAGACAAGCAAGGATAAGAGCCAAAGTTGAATGCAAGGATCAAGGTGATGAAGCCATTTTGGAAAGAAGGGAATTCCTGCTCAACAAAGTCAAACAAATAGAAGAATATGCAAGTGATCTGAACAAAGAAATGTCAAGTTTATTCCCTGAAGCAGAACAACAAAATGAATTGAGAAAAGAATATCTTGCATACATAATGAAAGAAAAGTTCTATCCTGCTGAAGAAACAGAATTCAAAGACTGGCCAATCGTTGCACTAAAGCATGAGGCTAACAGAATTGAAAAGATTAAATTTGATCCACGAAAGAAAAAGACAGCTCCAAATTGGAACAAATACAACAAATTCATAGCTGATCTTATTTCCGAGCATAAAAGAAAGAAGCAGTAGTTGGTGGATGGAAAGGTGGATACTGCGGATGCCATAGCAAAATGGTCAAAGCAGCAAACTGATGAAGCTTATGAAAGACTTGAGAAGCAGAGGTTGAAAGTCTTTGACATTCCTAAAAGGTCTAACTACAAAAAGCTACAGGAGCAAGTCAAGACCTTTGAAACACAGATCAGCACAGCAGAAGCCTTTGTCACAAAATTGAGAAAAGAAAGGAAGGAAATGTTGTCTGCTGGAGAAGAAAAGAATAAAGAAGCTGATCAGATTGAAGAAGCTATCAAGAAAATAACTTCAGATAAAGAAAGATTAGCAAAACTACAAGACCTTGCCAAAAGGGTCAAAGTAGTAAGCCAAAAGTCATCGGCAGATGTCACAAATAGTGAGCTGTCTGACAAAGAAGTTGAAGCAGACATAGCTGCAGCTAATGAGATTATTGAAAAAGCATTCACACGAGTGTCTGAAGCTCATGATACTGCTCTACACTTCTTCTCTAGGCCAAACACTTTAAGTTCATCAGTCAATAAACCTCTCCCAAGAAACCCATTTGGTTTAAAAATACTAAAGTGGCTCTCTGATCAAAAGACCCACGTATTGACTCTGATCAGAACCAATGGAGAAGTGAGGCATATATCAAGGAATCAAGCACTAGGCCTAAGTGTTGAAGATCTACAAGATCTCCTTGAGCTTACACTGTGCAGGGATGAGGCTGATTTAAGTTCCAAAGAGTTTGAAGAAGAATTTAAAAGAAAAGCAAAGGAACTTCTGATGAAGAATAAAAATCCAGAATAATGACAGGTTTTGGCATTATCTGTTCCAGGGGGAGATTGTTGGGATTGAACCCTACCAGAGGAACAGATAATGTAAAGCCAAAACCTGATCACAACAGTGGATTCACAATAAGCAGATGTTTACACTAAGCTCTCCCCTTGACAGTGGTTACCTATCTGCTGATACACTCTAAACACTGCTCAGAAGAACAACTGATGAACCAAACACTGATGAAACAACTAAAGACTGCTAAAAAGCAAACGCTGAGCTCTATCTACTGCTGTCTCTTAAGTACTGCTGAAGATCCAAGCACTGTTCATTCAAAGACTGATCACCTTTTGAAGAAAGCACTGATGTTCAAGTAATCAGTGCTTAGGCTACAACAGTGGAACGTGAACAGTGTTAGACTTGTTTTGTATTATCAATCAGTTGTTAGACATCAGTAGTTTTGTATAGATCAGTGTTTATAGGTTGTTAGGCTGTTAGAGGTCACTATCATGGTGACGTCAGCTGAGGTACATCAGTAGTTTGGTTTGCCTATAAATATGACAGTACTCTATACTGTTATATTTGATTCGTTTTGAGTGAGTTCTTCTCCTCAATTCAATCCCTTCATCTTGTGCAACCAACCCTGGAGTATCAGGCTGAGGGGGAGTTTTAGTCTATAAGCTTGCATTGTAACCTTTTGCTTTTAATGTAATCTTTCGACTCTATGAAAAAGAAATTGTTTATCGAACTATATTCTCCTTTGATTGTGTTTACAAAGTTTGTTATCCATTTCCGCTGAACTTAAAACTGCTCATATCTATTTGATTTGTTCAAACATCACAAACAAGCACAATCATGACAGCCTACGATCCTAATACGAAGTGTTCAAGGCATCTGTCTAGCAGATGGAGAGGTTGACTTACTCATATGTAAGTCAAGTTTTGCTTTGGTAAACCTCTTTGTGTCTTACAGGAACTGAAGCCGACTGGGCTTAATGAAAAAGTTTGTGCTAAGGTGTTTGATTCCATGTCCAATAAACGTTCTCGTTCAGGAGATAGTGATGAAACTTTTTCAGATGATGCCGATGTATCTAAGGAAGCAAGCCTCCAAGGTTCGGCTGTCGGGAGTGATGGTGGGTCAAAGGCTAAGAAGTCAAAGAAGGCCAAGAAGGCTAAGGGTGTTGGTTCTGGGGCTTCTAAGCCTTCTGTTGATACTTGAACAATATTCGTAGCTTTCTTAGCACTACTAATCAATTTGATGGTTTGTATGTTATTTTAAATAATTTTAGGTTTTGCAGGAACCCCTAAGGTTCCTGCTTTGTGGTTGTGGTTTGGCCTTGGTGGCCGTTTGAATAATTCTTAGGTTTAAAAGCCAATAAGGCTTGTTTTAACTTGCTTGGATGTTTGGAAGCCTTTTAAGGCTTCTTCTATTATGTTACTAAGTTTTTATTACTTGCCTTGTGTTATGATTTTTGTGTTGTGCCTGTCTTAGTAAGGCAGCTTGGTTAGCTTCAAGCCTTCAAGGCTTCTGGCTGCTTGAATGTTTATGGCTTGAAGGCTTCAAGGCTTCCGGTTACTACTTTGGTTTTATGACTTGATGTCTTGGTTTGTATTCTTGAGATTTGGGTTGTGTGTAACCTTTTTACTTGTTTTGTTGCATTGCTCCTTGAATTATTTTTTGTCTTTATGGTATTGTCTTTGTTATGTTTGTGTTGTCTTTATGTCTTTTATACCTTAAAGGGTTCAGTGCTGCAGTCACTTAGCCTTAGTATTTTTAACAAGAAGACATGGCACCTATCCTATTACTTTCCTTAGTTTGATTTCAATTCGCAAGCTTGTTTTTGATAAATTTACTAAGGCTTAAGGAACATTTGGTGTAGGCTGTTCGGTCCCGTCTATGAGACAACTTTGCTTTTAATTATAAGTCTCATGGAGTTGTATTGATTTAAGAACACACCCCTTATATAGGTTCTTTCAACCCTTGAACCTATTGAGCGATATGGCCTGGGAGCTCATCCCCTTATATAGGTTTTTTCAACCCTGATTTTAGGATAGAAGGACAAATTTGATAAAACATCATCATTCATTCAAGAGATATTGTGTTACAAAAAGTGATCATAGGACAACTCTTGAAATGCAACTTGTGAAATAAAAACCAATCTTTCTTGATCAGACATGAAACCTCTTAAGGGTTTTTCCATTCCAATGTCTTGGAAGCTTTTTACCTTCTGAGTCGGCTAGCTTATAGGATCCACCCCTATGTGCCTCAAGGATTGTATATGGCCCTTCCCATTTTGGGCCAAGCTTTCCTTGGTTCTCTTTTTTACTAGCCTCATTGTTTCTAAGCACCAGGTCTCCTGGCTTGAAGCGTTCGTGCTTGGCTCTTTTGTTGTAATAGGCTTCCATCATTTGTTTATACTTGGATTCTTGGATTGCAGCTTGGTCTCGTGCTTCCTCTAGGAGTAGTAAGTTCAACATGGTCTCTTTGTGGTTTGCTTCGGGATCCATGTTGACCGTTCTTTGAGTTACAACTCCTACTTCAGCTGGAATCATGGCTTCAGATCCGAACACCAAGCTGTAAGGTGTTCTTTTGTGGCTTGTTTTTTCGGTTGTTCTTATGGCCCATAGAACACTTGGCAACTCTTCAAGCCAATTGCTTTCATGCCTTCCCAATCTGGCTTTGATTCCTTCAACTATGCTTCGATTCATCCTTTCAACCTGACCGTTTGATTGTGGGTATGCCACTGAGCTAAAAACCTGAGCTATTCTGAATTCTTTGCACCAAATGCTGAAAGGCTTTTCAGCGAATTACTCTCCATTATCGGTGACAAGCACTCCTGGCAATCCATAGCGACAAATTATGTTTTCCCAAACAAAGTCAATGAATTGTTTGCCCGTGATTTTTGCAAATGGTTTAACCTTAGGCCACTTGGTGAAGTATTCTATGGCCACTAATAAGAACTTCACTCCACCTTTGGCTGGTGGGAATGGGCCAACGATGTCCATTCCCCACTTATAAAATGGCCATGCTGAGGTTATCGGGACAAGGTCATGCTTGGGGCTCTTTTGGACTGGTGCATGAATTTGGCATGAATCACATTTTCTTAGTTGTTCAGCGGTGTCTCAGTGCATGGTGGGCCAAAAATACCCAAGGTTTATTAGTTTAGCAACCACCGTTCTTGCTCCAAAATGAGCTCTGCATATCACTTCATGAACCTCTTTGATCAAGTACTGGCTTTGCTCGGGAGCGATACATCTCAGCAAGGGTGCAAGGTAACCCTTTTTGTAGAGGATTTCACCTTGCAACACGTACTGTCTAGACTTGACTTTAACCCTTTCAGCCTCTGTTTGATCAGCAGGTAACGCACCATTTTTAAGGAATTTTTTAATTGGAGTCATCCAATTGGTTCCTTCTTCGGTGATTACGTCTTGAACTTCTAATTCTTCAATTGATGGAGTTTTCAACACTTCTACCAATACCTTTTTAGTGAGGTGGGCAAAGGTGAGAGAAGCGAGTTTACTCAAGGTATCAACTTTCTTATTTTGAGACCTGGGAATCTGCTTGATGGTACATGTTTGGAATGTGTTCATCAGCTCTTTGGATTTTTCTTTGTACCTCTTCATATTGGGCTCCTTTGCAACATAACTGTCGTTCACTTGGCTTGACACCAGCAACGAGTCTGTGAAGACTTCAAGCTTTTGAACCTTCATTTCCTTAGCCAACCTTAAGCCGGCTATCAACGCTTCGTATTCAGCTTCGTTGTTGGTGGTCTGAAATTCAAACTGAAGAGCATACGTGAATTCTAACCCTTCCGGGTTGATCAGAATAAGCCCAGCCCCTAACCCTTCAACGCTTGAAGCCCCATCGGTAAAAAGCTTCCAGGCTTCAAGGTCTGAGGGTTCAGTGGCAGCTGTCTTTACTTCAGTGATTGTTTGTTTTGGGACTTCTACAATGAAATCAGCCAAGACTTGGGCTTTGAGGGCTTTTCTTGGAACATAGGTGATGTTATGTTCACCTAGTTCCACTGCCCATTTGGCTAATCGTCCTGAATTTTCTGGTTTTTCAAGCACACTCTTAATGCGTTGGTCAGTGACCACTTGTATAGGGTGTGCTTGGAAATACCTTCAAAGCCTTCTAGCCATTTGGACTAGGGCTAGAGTAAGTTTTTCTAAAGGAAGATACTTGATCTCTGTCAGTTTTAGAGTTTTGCTGAAGAAATAAACGGGTACCTAAACTTCGTCTCGTTCGATGGTGAGGACCGCACTTATTGCTTCTTCAGCAACCGAAAGGTATACCGAGATCAATTCACCTGTTTCTAGGGCTACAATGTCTGGGAGTGAAGCTAGGTGTTGCTTCATCTGGTTGAAGGCTTCCTTAGCTTCTCCAGTCCACTTGAAATCCTTTTTGTCAGAGCATCCCTTGAGTGTTTTGAAGAAAGGCAACGATCTTTCAGCCAATTTTGAGGTGAAACACTTTAAGGCTGCAAGCTTCCCGTTTAAGCTTTCTACCTCTTTTTTGCTCCGTGGTGGCTTGGTTTCGAGAACAACTTTGACTTTGTTTGGATTGGCCTTTATACTTTGTTTTCCCACAATATGCCCCAGGAACTTACCTTCTTCAAACCCAAACAAACATTTTTCGGGGTTGAGTTTCATGTTGACCTTCCTTAGGTTTTTGAAGGTTTCTTGGATGTCATCAAGCATTTGGTATTCTGTTTTGCTTTTGATTACCAAATCGTCGACATATGTTTCCATGTTTCTACCAATTTGACTAGCAAAAGCCTTGTCAACTAGGCGTTGGTAGGTTCCACCTGCGTTTTTGAGGCCAAATGGCATCTTTTGGTAGCAAAAGATCCCTTTGTCTGTGTGAAAGGCAGTTTTCTCTTCATCTTCTTCCTTCATGAGAATTTGATGGTAACCCTTGTAAGCATCGAGAAAACACTTGAAAGGGTACCCAGTGAGGGAGTCAACCTTGAGATCAATTTCTGGAAACGGGTAACAATCTTTAGGACAAGCCTTGTTCAAGTCCTTGAAGTCTATGCACATTTTCCAAGAGTTATCGGGCTTTCGAACCATGACTGGGTTTGCAACCCAGGACTAATACTTGACTTCTCGGAGAATCCCAGCTGATACAAGCTTTTCAACCTCTTGGCATGCAGCCAAGCTTCTTTCGGGTGCTAAGCTTCGCTTCTTTTGGACAACAGGCTTGACATCGGGTGGTATTTTCAGCTCGTGTTCAGCAATGCTTCGAGGGATACCCGTCATATCTTCCGGGCACCAAGCAAAGACATCGCTATAATGTACTAACAGCTTTTGAAGATATGAGAGAGTTTCTTGTAAAAGGCTTGGACTAACCCTTATCCTTTGTTCGGGATTCTTAGGGTTTATGATTAGCCTTTGCTTGTCTTCTTCACTCTTGGAACTTTCTCCTTCAACCATGTAGGCCTATTGAGTAGGTTGAAGGGTTGCAATCCCTCTCTCGGTAGGAAACTTGACGGTGCCATGACCAACAGAAACAGCCATGTAGAATGCACACTGCCCCGACCTTCCTATGATCACATCATAGTTTGAAGGTATATTGATGACCACAAAAGTGAGAAGTTGGACTCTCTCCATCTTGCCATCGCTGAAACGAACATCAAGGGTTAGCTGCCCTAAAGTCTTGAGGGGTATGTCAGCAATACCTTTTATGGAGGTTCCTGAGGGTTGAAGCTTTAAATGCTCCTTATTGCTTAAACGGTTGAAGAACTTCTCAAACATGATTTCAATGGCTGCACCAGTGTCTATGTATGCTTTTCTTGTTTGTAGTGTACCCACAGTTGCTTCAACCACAAGGGGGTTTGAGAGTGGGTTCTTTTCTGTTGGAGGGAAACAAACACACTGAAGCTCCCAAGCTTCCAACCGTTGCCGTTTGTGAGGAACCTTTCCATCAAAATCCAACATGTTAACTTCCTTGTCTTTTCCTTCGGCCATCTTGTCCCTTACCCCCTTCACTAAGTGGGCAAGCTCCCCTAATGTTACGGCTTCTTCAATCCTCTTTTTGAGTTGGAAGCAATCATTAGTATGGTGGCCCTTCTCTTCGTGAAATTCACAAAATTGGGTGGAATTTTCATTCTTCTTACTTATAGGGAGAGGTCTGGGAGGTCGGAAGCTTCTCTTCACTTCCTCTGTGGCAAGAATCTCTTGGGGGGTCTTGGTAAGGGGTGTGAAGTTTATGGCATTCTCCCTGCTTGGAGGGTTTCGGCTTTCAGACCTTCATTGCTCTGAACCCCTTTGGCGTCTTTCATAGGAATGAAAGTTCCACCTTTTCCTAGCTGGACTATTACCATGCCAACTAGATCACCTTTTTCTTTGTTCTTTTATGTCTATAGCCTCCTCTCCTCTGATGTGGGCTTCGGCCCTTTCGAGAGCTTTTTTCAAGGCTTTTGGCAGGGACTTGTTGAAATCCTTGGTAAGGTACTTGGAGGTAATTGCATTTATGAAACCGGCTACTCTCATCTTTTCATCTGCCCGCACATACGTTAGACCTTCCTTTTTATACCTTTCTATGAACTCTTGAAGGCTCTCGTCATCCCTTTGTTTTATCTGGAAGATTACTGTAGCATCTTTAACGTATCCCTTTGCTGGGAGAAGTTGGCAAGGAACCCTTGCTAAGGTCATCGAAGCTTCGAACGCTTCGGGCAGGTAAATCATTGAACCAGATTCTAGCTGACCCGACAAGGGTTTGCATGAACATGAGACAACATTCAGCATTTGACCATTTCTCAATCCTAGCAGCACCAATAAAAATCTAAAGATGGTCCTCAGGATCTTCAGTCCCATCATATGTTTTGATGTGGGACGGCATCTTGATCTTTGTTTGAAAATCATAGTCAGCAATTTTTTGGGAAAAACATGACAAATTGCTTGGTTTATATGGCTTGGCCAGATCTTCTTCCACTCTTGCACCTGTGTTGTTGTTATTGTTATTGATGTTCCCTTGGGTGGCCAACACTTGATTAATAAAGTGTTGCCAAGGGAAGCTTGCCATCATCTGGGCCATCATCTAGGGCATAAGGTTGAAGCCTTGAAGGCTTCCAGGTGCAACTGGGCAGTTTACCCCCAATGTAGTGCTCATAACTGCACTCCGTGCCAAAGGAAGCACAGAAAAAGCTTGTTCCCATGTAGTTGTTGCTGAGGGTGGAAGGCTTGCTACTGGAGATTGTAGGAGCTGGTCCAAAGTCAGCTCGTGCCCCAAGGGAGCACCAATTGCAATTGGTAGGGAAGAAAAATGAGGAAAAGACGTTGGATCTGACCTCGTGTACAAATATGGGTTAGGATTTGGAGGAGGATTGCTGGGACCAGCCTTATTCCTGGACACAGCTGGTTGTGAGTTTGCAAAAGGAAGAGCGGGTGGTTCAGGAGAAAGTGATGGTTTTGGTTCGTCATAGTCCAAACGGATCCTCACTCCCTTGTCTCGTTCCCTACTCACATATTGGTTAAGAAGGGACCTTAACTCGAGAAAGTTGTTAGCAACCTTTCGAGAGTAAGGTCAACACGTGAGGGGGTGTCTGAGGCACCAACGTTGGGAGAAGGTACTCCGAAACGAGATGGTGTCGGCGTTTGGAAAGTGAGAAACTCGGGATATGTTGCTCCAGTTGGAGTGGTTCCCGGTGTTGAGATGGAAGTTGGTATAGCCACAGGGGTTTTGGCTAGTGTTTGGGTTAGAGGTACGAGGGACTTGGTTAACCTCCCCCGAAGACTCACCTTCCGACATGCTGATTCTTGAGCAGAAATGGAGCTACACTACTAGGTCTTTTGAAGAAAATTAGTGGCGTGGCCCCACGGTGGGCGCCAACTTGTTGATGCAACAAATACTAGACCGATGGTAGTAGCTAGGCTGGTTAGGCAAAAGGGTTGAAGGGTTTAATTTTGCCTAATACAGGTCGTGGGGTCCCCCCACATTTGCAAGACGTGGAGAGAGGTTCACTAGTTAGATTTTGTTGTTTGCTCGAGATCCTCAACTGAAGTGTGTTTAGCTTCGGATGTAGGAGCAATAGAAATGTGTGTGTTGAATGTGAGGAAGAGTGACTTGCATGGAACAAGTACTCGAGAGCGAAGACCAGAGATCCCAATGGAATCAGAGCTGATCAGAATGTCTCCAGCACTAAATGAAGTGTCATATATATAGGGAATGTCATCACTCAAAGAGGAAACCATTGACTAGTGAAACATGCTTGCAGTGGGGGACTTACCCTTTTCGGGGTTGAAACGTTTTGACCTGCGGGTAAAAGACTATACTCTGTGCACTCGTCTTACTTTTGCGGCTAGGAGAGTTGTTGAAGTAATCAGAGACATGACTGATTACTGTACACGTGCTGCTTTATCCTAGCTCCCGGGTTTTTAACCTTTGAATCTTTTAACCTTTTAAGCGTTCATGTGTTTAAGTCATTTTATTTGGTCTTGGGCTACCCCGTCATCAGTCAACAAATGGGAAAGCATTTCATTTTTCCCCTTTTTTTCATTTTTCCATTTGCGCCCAACCTTTTATTCTATTTTATCATATTCTATTTTATTCCTCAATACATGCCACATAAATAATAATGTTATTGTGATCTGCTGGACTTTTTCGTGTAGATATGTTTTACCCGATCACATCTGATTGTTACAACACATTTTTTAAATAACGGGTCAGTAGCATGTGTTGAGAACAAACGGGCTGGTTCAAATGGCCCGAATGGTTGCCCATTTAAGTTCTTGACGAGGAAGCTCTTGCTGCAAAGCGTGCATTGAAAGGAAACATTTCGGGATTGGATCGGTGATTTGACAAAACAAGAGTCATATGTTTTGCATGGCTGTCTTGAACTCGTGATGACCGTTTACATTCTTGCTAAAACAAAAGGCATTAAATTGTTCGTTGTTATAGATTTTTATAATAGTCATATACCAGTGGCGGACCCAAGAATTTTTCCATAGGGGTGCGAAATATTTTTAAAAGTTTTAGGCCCCAAAGTATATAAGTAAAAAAATCGTTCCGTATCAGGTCGAGTCATGTAAAACAAAAGAACATCAAATTAAATTTATATAATCATCCAAAACATGTCAAATGTTTGTTACGAACATAATTAAAACGTCATCCTACGGGTTTTCATTTTCTTTTAAATCTATCTAAAACATAATCTAAAGCTACTTTGTTAAGCAAGTCTTTCTCTATATAACATATAAAACTATCACTAAAATTCTCATCGAGAGTCCGATTACGCAAGTTGGTCTTCACATTCTTTATTGTCGAAAAAAATCTTTCAACGGTTGCGGTTGCGACGGGTAATACGAGAACAAGCTTCAATAACTGATATACCAATGTAAAAGTTACATGAATATTTGTTGAAACCATTAACCTTACAAGACTTGACAAACCATCCAAGTTGGCGAATTATTTATCTTTTTTCACAAAATCAATGTAGTTTCCGAGTTGAACTGGAAGCCTTCGTTTTTCGTCTTCATTGAAATCATATGGATACTTCTCGGCTAGCTTTAGTATATTTGGAATGTCAAATGCACTAAAATTATCACTGGTGACGTGTGCGGGTGTATATAATTTTTGGATATATGTTAACCCCTTTTTACTCGCGAATTAAGTTTTAAATTTATAAAACACGATATAATACTATCACTCTACACACGTTAGGGCAAGTGCCCCATCGCAGACGTAGTATAGTGATGGCAAGATACCGAGGTCGTCCAAGGACACAAGAGCTTTTAATACTAGCTTGTTGTTAACGTCTAATCTAACCAAATTTTGATGAAAAGTTTTGAAAATTACAAAATAATAAACTAAAAAGCAAAAATAAAATATAAGGAAAACAAATAGACAAGAAGGAATCACTTGGTTCCAACTCCTCTTTTATGTATCCTTTAATAATTTCCGTACTTTGGGCATTTTAAGAGATTATCTTTAAGTTATAGTAGTAGGTGTGACAAATGGCGCAATTAACCAGAAAATCCGTACAAACTAATCACTATTTTATTTACATAATCTCATGCATTTAGCGTAATTTAATTACGTAACTGTGTCGTATACTGGATAACAGTGTTAGGACAAGAAAACAAAGCTAAAATGTATGTTGGTTTTCGTTTTAATGCGAAACCAAACAAACAATGTCCTAAAAGTGTTGGTAAAAAGTGCTGCGTGCACTATTCACGGTTACACTATTCATGCCAGCAAACCGTGAAATCAGACCGAAACACTGAAAAACGACACACGGATAACATAACTGACTCCATTTATATAAGAAAACAATAATACGAAAACATATCTTGCAAAGATACAAGACTTTCCGGTATGACGCCTAATTACAAAAATGTCCGTTTCGGCTAAAAATATAACATTTTTAACGCGTCCGAACCTATAACAAAGCATTCCCGGGACTTCGGAATAATGTCAATTGATGAAAAACATACTAAAACAATAGGATGATATCAACGGAATGTTCCTAATCACAAGTTTACGGTATTACATCGCCATGCACTAAACTAGTCCGTTAGCGAACCGACGAGCTAGTAAGCAATATTTCCGTCATCGTAGCAACCAAATGGAAACTCTAGTGAACTAGTTAAGCTAAATTTGGGACTCGGAATTACTTCATACAACTTTCGGATACAAGAAAACAACTTACAGAAAATCCTTATCCGTACGACATAAAAGCATCGTAGGTGAACTGACGCTAAACCGGGAACCGTTTAAACTAGTTAAGCACTATTTTAACTAGTCTAGTGAACTAGTTAATATCACTTAACATCCTAAACTATTAATTACACCCTACTTTACCTAGTAAACATAATTACTAAAAAAAACTACACTTAGCATTATATATATTTATGTAACATAAAAAAAAAGTAATAAAATCATCACAGATCTCCATATTTCGTTCATCATAAGGGTCCCACAACCCTTCCTAACTTAGATTGTGAATGATGAATTAAGGATAAGAAAGTATGGACATCTAGATTTTTTTTATGAGTTAAAATGATCATAACAAGTAACCCCCCATATCTTCCATACTTCACCACTTTGACCAATACTCAAAAAGCTTCATTTTGCACTTCAAAATTTCGGCAGCCCCTTAACCCCAATTGTCTCACCATTTTCAACTTCCAAATATACCAAATAAACCTCTTAATCTTGTAAGATCTCTAACCACCATTTTTAAGCTCCATATTATTAGTAGATTATTATTGTACAAGTTGATTATCTTGAAGTTTAATAAAAATCACAACGAAAACCCTAAACACAAAGCTAATAAACACTTAATATGAATATATTATGTGTTGATTTATGTTGTCTAGTGTTAATATGTTCACATGTTCATGTTGAGTATGTTATTTTTGTTGAGATTAGTAGCTTAAACTCTATGTTTATGATGATCTTGTGAGTAGATTCTTGTAGTATTCAAGACTTATGTTCATCTTACCATGATGAACATAAATATATGATTTAAACATGGATATGTTTAAATCTTGTGAGATCATCATACTCACTTCCATGAACTAAATAGGTATTTAAAAGATTTCATAAAGAAACAAGAGTTTAAAAGGGGTTTACAACCTAATCTTGGAAGATTAGTTGACTTTGATTTTACAAGACTAGTTAAAAGACTTGATTATTACAAAATATCCTCATAAAAAAAGTCTTGTAATCAAAGGGGTTAAAGTGTGAAACTTGATTTGATCATATGACAAAAATGATATATTAAAAGTCTAGCAAAAATATGAAAATTATTTGTCATAATCAAGTTGTTAAAATACACTTGTTAAGTTCATGGAAATGAGGGATAAAGTGTATGTTATCAGGTATAAAAGTTGACAAATTGAAACTTGATTTGGAAAGCTGATTGTGATTTTGATTTAAACGCGTTTTTATAACGTGGGAAACATCATAGTTTTAGGGGAAACTATGGCGAATTTTTCTAAAAATCTAATCGCGATTAAAGAGGGGATTAAAGGGTGATTAACAATGTTAAACGCGATTAGTGGTCATAAACGTCATTTTGGAAACCCTAATGAGAATATTTAAGTCTTAAATATTCAATAAGTTTTATGGACTAAAACTTATTCTTTTACAAAAATAAATTGTTAAAAATGTAACCATATATGTATATATAATTTTTGGTAAAAATTATATATTTTTTTGAAAACTTGTCAAGTGCATATATTATGTGCTATATGTGTATGTATTAGATACCTATAGGGTGATCAAAATAAATACACATACATTACATGGCCCAAGAAATGCTAGTAAATCGGACAATTAAATAAAATGGCCGAAATGGAGATACATAACACTTGATGACGACAAATTGGGCGTATCGACATCGTGAACAAGTTACTACAAAGTCGAGTCTAAAATAACATATTTTGGACGTTAAAACGATCACATATATAAGTGACCTATAACAAGAATCCGGAAAGTCGAAAACTATAAAAATTACCAAACATTTTTCATAGGAAAAATGAACTTATTTAAGTTGCTACTTTGTAACATTTTGGCAAAAATTGCAAGATTATGTTAATGGACTCATGAAGTTAGAATTGGACCTATCAAAGTTAGTAATGGGCTAGGCCCAAATTCCTTAATACATGGGCTAGGGCCCAATGGCACTATAACATGGGCTTGGCCCAATAACAATAAAAGACATGGGTTAGGCCCAATAACATAGATAACATGGGCTCGGCCCAATAACATTAAAACATGGGTTAGATACGATAACATAGATGACATGGGCTCGGCCCAATGACATGGGCTTGGCCCAATGACATGAGCAAAGGCTCAGTGACATGCGTGCACTGCACGAGAACGTGTGAAGAACGAAGCCGATCACACATAAGTCAATACACATAGAATACATGAATACGCTTATGAATTCAATATGTATAGAATATATGTATATACATAACAATCGAGCGAGTAAACTATCAACGCTCTAAAATACAAAGTTGTTCCAAAGATAACAAATGAGAACATAATAAAGAATTCAAGATGAACAACTTGTACGAGGTCCGAAAGACCTAGTGTCTAACGAGATTAGTACACATGTAGGTTATTGACACGTACGGACGCTCACTTCGATATCATAATACACGGAACGCAAACTTGTGAGTTCATGTCCCTCCTTTCACTGTTTTCAATGTTTTGTTTTCAAAAACATCGAGGGGAAATACATGCCAAAACTATTGGTATGTTAGTTACGGAGTAGTAGATAACATGATCAATGTGCATAAGTAGGGAGATAACATTAGTAACCATTAATCACATAGTGACCAAGGTGCAAAAGGTGTAGATCTATTGGGCTTGAGGCACGCCCCACTCCTGGTTGGTATACCCTGGAGTGCTTTTGTGATCCCAAATGATGACAAAGTGTTCTCGGTTTAGTTATTTACTTATGGTACATTATGTCAGGGGGCTCGCTACCCACTGGTAGATCCTTAACAGACTCCATGAATGAATCAGAACATACCACGATTACAAGATAACATTTATGAGATTTCATATGATAACAATTACTGCACGAACTCGCTCAACTTTTTGTTGACTTTTTAAAACTACATGTATTTCAGGAAACAAGTCTTGAGCCGGTGATACATGATTGGATGCAATGATTACCTTTCTTACGTCACACGCAACACGCTTCCGCAACTAGCAGGGTGTGACAGATTGGTATCAGAGCTCCAATTGTAGTGAACCAGGGATAAACTTTTATAAAGTTTGGTCTACAATCACCAAGGGCTCTCACATGAAAACAAAGTTGATAATATTACAAAGATGATTTCAAAAAGTATGACAAAATGACAAAAGGTTTTCATTGTGTCACGATAACATGAGGATCTATCACGCGGGCTCAATCATATGTAACGGATAAGAATCAATGCATGGGTAGTCTATAAGGAATATACATGAGAACATTAGGATGTACATGTGAAACACGAGAACAAAAACAGCATGAGATTTAGTGATTATATATATAATGTATTTATATAAGTGATGTACGGAATATTTTGCCATGAACGAAAATACCTTCAACTATGAATTCTATTGTTACACTTGACTCACGTGATGAGAATGATGACCTCGCGTCAATTACGAAGCTTATGGCGGATGTGGTCCCTGAAAGAGACCGTAAAGCATTGATCTCGTGGAAGATGGTTGTTTTCCCGCGGATGGTATATGCCTGGCTTCGGTAGTGACGACGAGTCGGAGGTGGCGGCCTTGGACAACAAATCTACTAGTGGGACGAGGTCCCTGAGGCTCATACTAATCGTGATTGATGTCACTCTCATCCAGACAAGGAACATGAAGTACTCATCTTAAAGGGGCATTGGCACGTGGACCAGCACGAAGGTCCCTTCTATGTTGAAGGTATGTAGACAATAGACTCCTCTCTCTGACTGATCATCTGCTTTGAACGAGAGACACTGGGGTGACCATGCAAGACAATTTATTTTTACGGGGGCCCACGTAATAACAACTTGTAGTGCGTGGGAATCCTGGTGGGCTCTGCGGGTCAAACCAAGAGATCACTGTCCATTCGAAGTTCTTAAGTTGTTCAAATTTCTATCTAGTAGAACACTAACCGGAATGGTTACTATAACACTCTACGATACAGGAAGACTACACATATTGTTTGCACTTAACATTCGATCTATAACACGAGTTGTCTGAGACTAGTCACTCATGGAGGATTTTTCCTCAACATTCTCGAAATTCTTGTACATGGGCTGGTTCTTTGGTGTCTATGACACCTTACCTTATCTTAGTTATCAGAGATGATTACATTAAACTCTGTCGTTTGATATTTGTCTTATTCCAAGAGATACTATGGCATGAGCCAAGCTACAACCCCTTCATTGTATTATTTGACATCTATGGAAATTAAAACAATTTTGTCGAAGCTCGTGGAGCTCAAGGAGTATCAACGTATTCATCACACGGGCTAGTGCGGTGAAGGATTTTTCCTACTTTGGGCAATCGAGATCCATGAAGTATGGGATACACGTTGTAAAAATTGGAGACGACCGTTTGGTTTCTCCTCCTCAACGAATTACTTCTTTTCCCATTTAGGCACATGGCTAATACACTCAAGAGGTACTATGCATTTTGGAATGCATTTATTCATGAATATCATTGTTCAAACATACCGGAGCAACGCTGTCTTGAGGTTTCCATGACCAAGCACATTCTTAATTCTTAGGCGCATGATAGGCTTTATCTGTACAAATAAAAGCCTAGACCCATAGATACTATGTATCGGAAACAACGTGGCGTCGACAAGAAAATCTACGCCTAGAAGAGGGTCAGTTAATCAGCGCCCTACTATTAAAGTTGAACTAGAGGTCATATGGAACAACATGAGGTTGTCGAGTCGACACTAGTGCTGGTACTGATGGTACCGGTAGTTCAAGTGGTTCAAATCCCGATGGGACGAGAATGAGTGGCAATGCCACACTTGGAGATGCAATCACACCAGATTTTAATCCTAAGGCTTTTCCGGATTATAAGTCGCGAGACCTCATTGATACGGAAGGTGCGGCGAGTTCTATCCGCTAGATAAAGACAAGGAAGTCAGTTAACCTTGCTAATAAATGTACTCCTAAGTAAACGTTTTGGTAAATGAATAGCCTTCTGTTGAATGAGGCGTTAACTTGGTGGAATCTCCAAGTGCAAACTATAGGGAGTAATACATCAAAGAGGTTATTATGGGAAGAACTCAAGAATCTTAAGCGAGAAAAGTATTGCTCGCTAGTGGAAAAATTCCAAGTTTGGGAACCGAGCTCTAGAACTCGATGATGATTAGAGCTAATATTGTTAGTTACCCCGACGCCTCTACAATCTGTCAAGGATTGATTGCATATTGGATAACACTCGAATCCAAACGCACTGAGTGCTACATTTGGGGTTTAGCTCTGAGATCCGAACCACGATCACATCATGTCACCCTACCTAGATTTATTTTCAAGTAACTCTCTCAGTTAGTCTCACCAAGGATGTGGTGAGGATGGGGGACTGCCCAAGGAGGGTGTTAAGAGAAAGAGAAATCTCGTGACAAGCAAAGCGAAGGTGATTACTGCCATAATCGATGCTCGCATTAAGAAGTATGCTAATAACTTGTCAAAATTGAGAATGAGATAGGTGAAACTTTCATCATGAGGGCACTTGTAAAAGTGACAAGAGTAGCAGTGTGGTGAGACTTGGCACAAAACAGAAACTAATGAGTTAGCTATATTTAAGAATGAACGAGGTGGTTTTTACTGTGGCAAGGAGGTCACTACGAGCATGGATGGTTAAGGATGAATCAAGCTAGTGAGTAAGCAGGTCTAGGGGTATGCTCTACTCTACAACCATCATGTATCAATTCTTTGGATACCAACGTCGGCTTAACTTAGTGTCTTTAGATACTAATCATATACACGAATTAGAGTCATGCAGGTTAAACATGTCTTGCTCTATCAAGTTAGCTAATGAGGAATTAGCGAAGTCATGTGAAGTCATTAAGAGTCACCGATACGTTCCTATCAACCGACCCGTTGCATCCGTGTTGCTTAACACCGGTGTTGGTATTAGCTTCATCCCCATAAAAATTCAAAGTATGCTTGGCCGAGTCAAGTAAACAAGAGGTCCTCCCATTCAATAGGATTGACCAATGGTAAATTACTCAAGTCAGGAAAGACATCAAAGGATGCACACTCGAACTTGGAGCACGAAAATTCAGTAACGACTTTTCACTCATTCAATTAGGTTGTTACGAATTAACTTCTGGCATAGACTGGTGGGCCGACAACCGAGCAGAAGTAGTTGTGCTGCGAAAACTATTATTCTTTTTCCCCTGTCTGACGAGAGAACATCTTTTGGTGCACGGAGAGAAACACGACACACGGCTGCTGACCAACAACTGTATGAAGGCTCAGAAGAGTCTGAGAACAGGATGCATCGCCTTTCTTGTCCATGTGGTCGACAAGAAGTCCGAGTAGCGCAAGGTGGAGGACATCCCTGTGGTAAGGGGATACCCTGAAGTGTTTCCAGAAGACTTGCCGGGACTACCTCCGCAGCGGCAAGTCGAATTCAGTATCGATCTTGTGCCAGGAGCTGCACCGGTGGCAAAAGCTTCATATAGACTCGCACCCTCGGAGATGCAGGAATTATCTACTCAGCTTCAGGAATTGTTTGACAAAGGATTCAATAGACCGAGTTTCTCACCTTGGGGAGCTCCGGTGCTATTTGTCAAGAAGAAAGACGGAACTTTTCGGATGTGTATAGATTACCGAGAACTGAACAAGTTAACCATAAAGAACCGGTATCCTTTACCAAGGATTGACGACTTGTTCCATCAGTTACAAGGTTCTAGCTTCTATTCTAAAATTGATCTAAGATCCGGACACCATCAACTAAGGATCCAAGAGGAAAGCATTCCTATGACAGCGTTCAGGACTCGCTATGGGCATTACCAGTTCCTTGTTATGCCTTTCGGCCTAACAAACGCTCCCGCCGTATTCATGGATTTGATGAATCGGGTATGTAAGCCATATCTCGACAAGTTCGTGATCGTAGTCATTGATGACATTTTAATATACTCATGAACCAAGGCGGAACATGAACAACACTTGAGAACTATTCTGGAGCTACTTAAGAAAGAACAATTGTATGCCAAATTCTCAAAATGCGAATTTTGGATTCGCGAGGTCCAATTTCTCGGTCACGTTGTGAAAGAGAATGGAATACATGTGGACCCAGCTAAGATAGAAGCCATAAAGAACTGAAACGCTCCCAAGACCCCAACGGAAGTAAGACAATTTCTAGGTTTAGCGGGATACTATCGAAGATTCATTGAGAATTTTTCTAAAATTTCTCAACCGCTAACCTCACTCACTCAAAAGGATAAAAAGTTTGATTGGGATGAAAAACAAGAAATGGCATTCCAAACGCTCAAGGATAAACTATGCCAAGCGCCAATCTTATCACTCCCTGACGGCACCGATGACTTTGTGGTCTATTGTGACGCATCGCACCAAGGTTTGGGTTGTGTATTAATGCAACGTGAAAAATTAATCACGTACGCGTCACGACAGTTGAAAGTTCATGAAAAGAATTATACCCCTCACGACCTAGAGTTGGGCGCAGGGGTATTCGCTTTAAAGATTTGGCGTCACTATCTCTATGGTACTAAGTGTACCATATTCACTGATCATAAAAGTCTTCAACATATATTCAATAAAAAGAAAAGAGAATTAAACATGCGCCAGCGGCGATGGGTAGAGTTGTTGAATGACTATGACTGTGAAATCAAGTACCATCCGGGCAAAGCAAATGTTGTGGCGGATGCTTTGAGCCAGAAAGAGCGAGTCAAAACCTTACGAGTACAAGCTTTAGAGTTAACCATTCAGACGAACCTCACTACTCGTGTGCACGATGCATAACTAGAGGCTCTAAAGTCGGAGTACATCCAAGCAGAATCCTTGCGAGGATTAGAGAAACAAATGGAAGAGAACAAAGATGGCACAAGGTACTTCATGGGAAGAATCTGGATTTCTTCCTTTGGCGAATTGCGAGACTTAGTGTTGGATGAAGCACATAAGTCAAAATATTCAATACATTCCGGACCTGATAAGATGTATCAGGATGTAAAGGAATATTACTGGTGGCCTAATCTCAAAGGAGATATTGCGACCTACGTTGGGAAATGCCTAACTTGTGCAAAGGTCAAGGCCGAGTATCAAAAGCCGTCTGGCTTATTACAGCAACCCGAGATTCCCGTTTGGAAGTAGGAACAGATATCAATAAATTTCATTACAGGACTCCCACAGACCTCTCGAGGTCATGACATGATTTAGGTTATCGTCGATCAAGTAACCAAGTCAGCTCACTTCTTGCCAATTCGCGAGAAAGACAGTACAGAGAAATTAGCTGAGCTTTTCCTCAAAGAGATAATAGCACGTCATGGAGTCCCTATTCCAATAATCTCGGATCACGATGGTCGCTTTGTGTCAAGAATATGGCAATCATTTCAGGAATCGCTTGGATCTCGTTTGGATCTAAGCACATCATTTCATCCGCAAACCGATGAACAAAGTGAACGAACCATCCAAACGTTGGAGGACATGCTTCGCGCTTGTGTGATGGATTTGGGCGGAAACTAGGATACTCATTTACCCCTGGTGGAGTTTTCCTATAATAACAGTTGTCACACAAGCATCAAAATCCGCCCCATACAAAGCACTATACGGACGGAAGTGCCGATCACCGCTGTGTTGGGCGGAAGTCGGAGACAAACAACTCATTGGCCCTGAACTAGTACAAGAGACTACGGACAAGATAGCCAAGATACGAGACCGTATCAAAGCGGCTCGTGACAGACATGGAGAGAGGTTCACTAGTTAGATTTTGCCTAATACAGGTCGTGGGGTCCCCCCACATTTGCAAAACGTGGAGAATGTCACTAGTTAGATTTTGTTGTTTGCTCGAATTCCTCAACTGAAGTGTGTTTAGCTTCGGATGTAGGAGCAATAGAAATGTGTGTGTTGAATGTGAGGAAGAGTGACTTGCATGGAACAAGTACTCGAGAGCGAAGACCAGAGATCCCAATGGAATCAGAGCTGATCAGAATGTCTCCAACACTAAATGAAGTGTCATATATATAGGGAAGGTCATCACTCAAAGAGGAAACCATTGACTAGTGAAACATGCTTGCAGTGGGGGACTTACCCTTTTCGGGGTTGAAACGTTTTGACCTGCGGGTAAAAGACTATACTCTGTGCACTCGTCTTACTTTTGCGGCTAGGAGAGTTGTTGAAGTAATCAGAGACATGACTGATTACTGTACACGTGCTGCTTTATCCTAGCTCCCGGGTTTTTAACGTTTGAATCTTTTAACCTTTTAAGCGTTCATGTGTTTAAATCATTTTATTTGGTCTTGGGCTACCCCGTCATCAGTCAACAAATGGGAAAGCATTTCATTTTTCCCCTTTTTTTCATTTTTCCATTTGCGCCCAACCTTTTATTCTATTTTATCATATTCTATTTTATTCCTCAATACATGCCACATAAATAATAATGTTATTGTGATCTGCTGGACTTTTTCGTGTAGATATGTTTTACCCGATCACATCTGATTGTTACAACTCATTTTTTTAAATAACGGGTCAGTAGCATGTGTTGAGAACAAACGGGCTGGTTCAAATGGCCCGAATGGTTGCCCATTTAAGTTCTTGACGAGGAAGCTCTTGCTGCAAAGCGTGCATTGAAAGGAAACATTTCGGGATTGGATCGGTGATTTGACAAAACAAGAGTCATATGTTTTGCATGGCTGTCTTGAACTCGTGATGAGCGTTTACATTCTTGCTAAAACAAAAGGCATTAAATTGTTCGTTGTTATAGATTTTTATAATAGTCATATACTAGTGGCGGACCCAAGAATTTTTCCATAGGGGTGCGAAATATTTTTAAAAGTTTTAGGCCCCAAAGTATATAAGTAAAAAAATCGTTCCGTATCAGGTCGAGTCATGTAAAACAAAAGAACATCAAATTAAATTTATATAATCATCCAAAACATGTCAAATGTTTGTTACGAACATAATTAAAACGTCATCCTACGGGTTTTCATTTTCTTTTAAATCTATCTAAAACATAATCTAAAGCTACTTTGTTAAGCAAAGTCTTTCTCTATATAACATATAAAACTATCACTAAAATTCTCATCGAGAATCCGATTACGCAAGTTGGTCTTCACATTCTTTATTGTCGAAAAAAATCTTTCAACGGTTGCGGTTGCGACGGGTAATACGAGAACAAGCTTCAATAACTGATATACCAATGTAAAAGTTACATGAATTTTTGTTGAAACCATTAACCTTACAAGACTTGACAAACCATCCAAGTTGGCGAATTATTTATCTTTTTTCACAAAATCAATGTAGTTTCCGAGTTGAACTGGAAGCCTTCGTTTTTCGTCTTCATTGAAATCAAATGGATACTTCTCGGCTAGCTTTAGTATATTTGGAATGTCAAATGCACTAAAATTATCACTGGTGACGTGTGCGGGTGTATATAATTTTTGGATATATGTTAACCCCTTTTTACTCGCGAATTAAGTTTTAAATTTATAAAACACGAAACACACGTTAGGGCAAGTGCCCCATCGCAGACGTAGTATAGTGATGGCAAGATACCGAGGTCGTCCAAGGACACAAGAGCTTTTAATACTAGCTTGTTGTTAACGTCTAATCTAACCAAATTTTGATGAAAAGTTTTGAAAAGTTTTGAAAATTACAAAATAATAAACTAAAAAACAAAAATAAAATATAAGGAAAACAAATAGACAAGAAGGAATCACTTGGTTCCAACTCCTCTTTTATGTATCCTTTAATAATTTCCGTACTTTGGGCATTTTAAGAGATTATCTTTAAGTTATAGTAGTAGGTGTGACAAATGGCGCAATTAACCAGAAAATCCGTACAAACTAATCACTATTTTATTTACATAATCTCATGCATTTAGCGTAATTTAATTACGTAACTGTGTCGTATACTGGATAACAGTGTTAGGACAAGAAAACAAAGCTAAAATGTATGTTGGTTTTCGTTGTAATGCGAAACCAAACAAACAATATCCTAAAAGTGTTGGTAAAAAGTGCTGCGTGCACTATTCACGGTTACACTATTCATGCCAGCAAACCGTGAAATCAGACCGAAACACTGAAAAACGACACACGGATAACATAACTGAGTCCATTTATATAAGAAAACAATAATACGAAAACATATCTTGCAAAGATACAAGACTTTCCGGTATGACGCCTAATTACAAAAATGTCCGTTTCGGCTAAAAATATAACATTTTTAACGCGTCCGAACCTATAACAAAGCATTCCCGGGACTTCGAAATAATGTCAATTGATGAAAAACATACTAAAACAATAGGATGATATCAACGGAATGTTCCTAATCACAAGTTTCCGGTATTACATCGCCATGCACTAAACTAGTCCGTTAGCGAACCGACGAGCTAGTAAGCAATATTTCCGTCATCGTAGCAACCAAATGGAAACTCTAGTGAACTAGTTAAGCTAAATTTGGGACTCGGAATCACTTCATACAACTTTCGGATGCAAGAAAACAACTTACAGAAAATCCTTATCGGTACGACATAAAAGCATCGTAGGTAAACTGACGCTTAACCGGGAACCGTTTAAACTAGTTAAGCACTATTTTAACTAGTTTAGTGAACTAGTTAATATCACTTAACATCCTAAACTATTAATTACACCCTACTTTACCTAGTAAACATAATTACTAAAAAAAAACTACACTTAGCATTATATATATTTATGTAACATAAAAAAAAGTAATAAAATCATCACAGATCTCCATATTTCGTTCATCAAAGGGTCCCACAACCCTTCCTAACTTAGATTGTGAATGATGAATTAAGGATAAGAAAGTATGGACATCTAGATTTTTTTTATGAGTTAAAATGATCATAACAAGTAACCCCCCATATCTTCCATACTTCACCACTTTGACCAATACTCAAAAAGCTTCATTTTGCACTTCAAAATTTCGGCAGCTCCTTAACCCCAATTGTCTCACCATTTTCAACTTCCAAATATACCAAATAAACCTCTTAATCTTGTATAAAGATGACCTAGAAGCATTTCAAGTATGGAGATTCACTAGGGACTTTCTTTGAAGCTTAATTTTCTTCTTATTTTCTTGTCTAACTAGTGCAATTTTGTAAGATCTCTAACCACCATTTTTAAGCTCCATATTATTAGTAGATTATTATTGTACAAGTTGATTATCTTGAAGTTTAATAAAAATCACAACGAAAACCCTAAACACAAAGCTAATAAACACTGAATATGAATATATTATGTGTTGATTTATGTTGTCTAGTGTTAATATGTTCATATGTTCATGTTGAGTATGTTATTTTTGTTGAGATTAGTAGCTTAAACTCTATGTTTATGATGATCTTGTGAGTAGATTCTTGTAGTATTCAAGACTTATGTTCATCATACCATGATGAACATAAATATATGATTTAAACATGGATATGTTTAAATCTTGTTAGATCATCATACTCACTTCCATGAACTAAATAGGTATTTAAAAGATTTCATAAAGAAACAAGAGTTTAAAAGGGGTTTACAACCTAATCTTGGAAGATTAGTAGACTTTGATTTTACAAGACTAGTTAAAAGACTTGATTATTACAAAATATCCTCATAAAAAAAAGTCTTGTAATCAAAGGGGTTAAAGTGTGAAACTTGATTTGATCATATGACAAAAATGATGTATTAAAAGTCTAGCAAAAATATGAAAATTATTTGTCATAATCAAGTTGTTAAAATACACTTGTTAAGTTCATGGAAATGAGGGTTAAAGTGTATGTTATCAGGTATAAAAGTTGACAAATTGAAACTTGATTTGGAAAGCTGATTGTGATTTTGATTTAAACGCGTTTTTATAACGTGGGAAACATCATAGTTTTAGGGGAAACTATGGCGAATTTTTCTAAAAATCTAATCGCGATTAAAGAGGGGATTAAAGGGTGATTAACAATGTTAAACGCGATTAGTGGTCATAAACGTCATTTTGGAAACCCTAATGAGAATATTTAAGTCTTAAATATTCAATAAGTTTTAATAAGTTTTATGGACTAAAACTTATTCTTTTACAAAAATAAATTGTTAAAAACGTAACCATATATGTATATATAATTTTTGGTAAAAATTATATATTTTTTTGGAAACTTGTCAAGTGCATATATTATGTGCTATATGTGTATGTATTAGATACCTATAGGGTGATCAAAATAAATACACATACATGTTCCTACATGGCCCAAGAAATGCTAGTAAATCGGACAATTAAATAAAATGGCCGAAATGGAAATACATAACACTTGATGACGACAAATTGAGCGTATCGACATCGTGAACAAGTTACTACAAAGTCGGGTCTAAAATAACATATTTTGGACGTTAAAACGATCACATATATAAGTGACCTATAACAAGAATCCGGAAAGTCAAAAACTATAAAAATTACCAAACATTTTTCATAGGAAAAATGAACTTATTTAAGTTGCTACTTGGTAACATTTTGGCAAAAATTGCAAGATTATGTTAATGGACTCATGAAGTTAGAATTGGACCTATCAAAGTTAGTAATGGTCTAGGCCCAAATTCCTTAATACATGGGCTAGGGCCCAATGGCACTATAACATGGGCTTGGCCCAATAACAATAAAAGACATGGGTTAGGCCAAATAACATAGATAACATGGGCTCGGCCCAATGAAATGGGCTCGGCCCAATAACATTAAAACATGGGTTAGATACGATAACATAGATGACATGGGCTTGGCCCAATGACATGGGCTTGGCCCAATGACATGAGCAAAGGCTCAGTGACATGCGTGCACTGCAGAGAACGTGTGATGAACGAAGCCGATCACACATAAGTCAATACACATAGAATACAAGAATACGCTTATGAATTCAATATGTATAGAATATATGTATATACATAACAATCGAGCGAGTAAACTATCAACGCTCTAAAATACAAAGTTGTTCCAAAGATAACAGATGAGAACATAATAAAGAATTCAAGATGAACAACTTGTACGAGGTCCGAAAGACCTAGTGTCTAACGAGATTAGTACACATGTAGGTTATTGACACGTACGGACGCTCACTTCGATATCATAATACACGGAACGCAAACTTGTGAGTTCATGTCCCTCCTTTCACTGTTTTCAATGTTTTGTTTTCAAAAACATCGAGGGGAAATACATGCTAAAACTATTGGTATGTTAGTTACGGAGTAGTAGATAACATGATCAATGTGCACAAGTAGGGAGATAACATTAGTAACCATTAATCACATAGTGACCAAGGTGCAAAAGGTGTAGATCTATTGGGCTTGAGGCACGCCCCACTCCTGGTTGGTATACCCTGGAGTGCTTTTGTGATCCCAAATGATGACAAAGTGTTCTCGGTTTGGTTATTTACTTATGGTACATTATGTCAGGGGGCTCGCTACCCACTGGTAGATCCTTAACAGACTCCATGAATGAATCAGAACATACCACGATTACAAGATAACATTTATGAGATTTCATATGATAACAATTACTGCATGAACTCGCTCAACTTTTTGTTGACTTTTTAAAACTACATGTATTTCAGGAAACAAGTCTTGAGCCGGTGATACATGATTGGATGCAATGATTACCTTTCTTACGTCACACGCAACACGCTTCCGCAACTAGCAGGGTGTGACAGTAGGCCCCCTTCCAGGAAGCATTACCCTCAACCTATTGGTCTGAGTAAGAAGGGATACAGTCCCGCAAGGTCGGATTATTGAAAGATAATTAAGTAAGTTACTAATGCGAAAAGTGGTAGGCCCCCTTCCAGGCAGCGTTACCCTCAATCCATTGGTCTGAGTCAGCAAGGATACAGTCTCGCAGGGTCGGTTTAAAGTTTTAATAATATTTTATAGGTAAGGGATTCAAGCGGTTCTTACTTCTCCCGTGGCAGATTGTACCGCCCACTCGTGAAGTCTTACTGAGCTTGAACCAGGTTCTCGCAGGATCTATACACTGAACGAGACATAGAATTACCCAACCACCCTTCTAACCCCCTTCCAGGCAGTTAACGTGCTTTATATAGACCGTAAAGACATGAATGACTGAATCAACAAAACATGAAGAATGGTTAAATAAATTCGCCTTCAAAATAGAAAATTATTTATTAAAGTCATTAATACATACCTAAATAAAAAGGAGCCAAAGGTTGGAAATCAAAAAGTAATACATAAAAGATTTGTCTTCACCAAGTGATGTAAGAGTTTAGCCAAGCATAGCCTTTGTTTGACAAGAACTCTTACGATCGATCTCTTTTCCTCATTAACTGCAGTGTCAGGTCTTGTACTAATACGACCCCATATGTCAACGGCACAGCCCGTGGCCATTGTACTTGTTGTACGATCTCAGATTCTTCGAATCTTAGAGTTGACCACGCCCCATGTTGCCTTAGCACGGCCCCGTGTTGGTCTGTCTGGTTTGTCTTTTCCTGTTGTCTTTTCTTCTGCAAAGAATCTTGACTGGGCACGACCCATGCCTGGTGAGCACGGCCCCATGCCAAAGCTTCTGATCTTGTTATTTTGTTGGTTTGGATGTGGATAGGGGCTTAGCAAGTCCTGTCAATCCTCCTTCTTTGTATTTATGTTGGTTTTTGCTGTTATTTTGCTCCTTTTGTGCGTTTAAGCTCTTTTGACCCTGTAAATTAAAAAGGACAAAAGAAACATGCTTTTTCCAACATTAGTACTGAAAAGGGGCTGATTTTACGCCGTATTTGATATAATTTATATGTTATATTTTACGCACATCAATAACACGGATTCAAACAACTCATACAAACAAGTAGTTCAGATGTCTTAAAATAGTTCCCAAATTCTTGAATTTGCAAATCTAGAACCGCATTGAAGCAATCACACTCGTAATAATGTCGATTTGTGATGTTCATCTTTCTTCTTGGCTACCTTGGGTTAACGTATTCATCATCCAATTTTTTCACCTCTAATTCCTACATGTCACAAAAGGAGTTAATCTTCTCCAAAAACTCATTAAAACCTTCCAACCTAAACTTTTCAAGTTGGTTTTTGGTGGAAAAAACCAATTTAACCGCATTCATCAAATCTTGCTCTTTTCTTTGAAGACATTGGGATAATTTGTGTGTGATGTTTGCCATATGCTCCATCAAATGTATGTAAAACACAAAGTCGTAATTTTTCATATCCTCTTGAAGTCCGTCCGCTTGTCTACTTCAAGGAAGAGTTTGACCCGTTTCTACTAACCATCCAAGAACTTCCATAATGTTTGGATATAAAGAAATTAAACGGGAAAGTGTCTTGTAATGGGAATTCCAAGGTGTATCCTCGGCCTTGAAAGTGTCATTTCTTGATTCAACCCACTTCCGGTACAAAGTACGTCTTCTATTTTTTCCAATTGTCTTCTTTGGCTTTCACGAAGTATATCTTGTCATTTAGAAGATACACAAACAACATTTGTTAAACATGTTATCGTTTCAAAAACTCTCCAAATTGGTGTGTGTTTGTGAGCCACCGCCAAAACAACTAGTTGAAGTTGGTGTGCAAAACAATGAATATAGAAATCCCAAACAATTTCCTTTAAAATTAGAGCCCTTAAGCCGTTAAACTCTCCCGTCATGTTACTTGCCCCGTCATAGCCTTGGCCTCTAATCCTTTTCAAACTTAACCCATAACGTGCCAATATATCATCAATAGTTGTTTTGAGTGTTATTGCGCTTGTCTCTTTGACATGAACAAGCCCAATAAAACACACCTTAACAATCCCAAGTTTATAAAAAAACGAATAACAACCGCCATTCGTTCTTTTTTTTGATACATCACATGATTCATCTACTAATAAAGAAAAAACATCATCACCAAGTTCTTCTAAAATTTGTTTAAGTACCTCTTGAGCATAACAATGTTTGATGTCCGCTTGAATTTTAGGACTTGTCATTTGGTTATTCGCGGGTGCATTCTCTAAGATAACGTTACCAAGCTCTTCATTCATTTCACCCATTAGTTCTAAAAGCTCTAAGAAATTTCCTTTTATTTAATGACTATTTTGATTCATCATGAATATTTTAACAACGTTATTACCCTTTTCTCCTATAATATCAACCAAAATCATCAAAATAACAAAGAAACTTACCCGTGTTCGAATTCTGGTTGGATTTGGTGTCGAACAGCGAAGGTATGGTGGTTGAATATGGTGGTCGCCGGCCTGGATTTTTGTTCGCTGGTGGTTGATGTTCGCTGGACGCAGGGACACAAGAGACTGAGAGAGAGCGGGAGAGAATTCTAAGGGATTTTGGGCTTAATTATTTTATTATAGTTTGAAATATTGTTTGGTTTGGTTAATGGGCTAAGACTTAGTGAGCTAGTTAGTTAGGGTATTGGGTATTTGGGTTTAGTTAGTTAGGTATTAAAAGTTATATAATTTAGGTAGTATTTTCCTAAAAAATAATAGTTTACTAAAAAATTTTTAAATATAAATTGATAACCCTTTTTACCTAAGGAATGCGGACGGAAAATTCCAACGGGTGCAAACAGGATTTTCGATAACCCTTTTTACCTTAGGTAGTAACAACAACATGATCATGCGTAATGGAACTTATAGGGGCGTGGAGAGAGTTGTGATGTGTGTAAAATGAAACATATAAATTACATCAAATAAGGCATAAAATTAACCCTTTTTTAGTAATAATGTTGGAAAAAGTGTGCTTTTGTCTTCCTTTTGTATTTTCAGGACCAAATGAGCTTAAATGAACAAAAGGAACAAATATGCAGCAAAATCTAACATAAATACAAAGAAAAGGAATAAACGTGGCATGCCCGACCCCTCGACAACATATTCCCAAGCAAAAACAAGAAACAGAAGGCTGACCACGGCCCTGTGCCTAGAGGACACGGGGGCGTGGCCAGGTGTCTGAAGAAATTGACAAAGTTGTAGAAACTTCTATTCCCAGCACGGGGGCGTGACCAGCTCAACACGGGCCGTGGTCAACGCTAAGATTCACAAAATCTTGCAAATCTTGATAGTACAGATACGCTTCTGCACACGGGGCCGTGCCCAGCGAACACGTGGGCGTGTGGAGCCTAATGCAGACAATTGTAATTAATGAAGAAAGAGAAAGAGGATTGCCACAGGGCCGTGTCCAGCGGACACGGGGCCGTGTCCGGGCTTCTGTACAGGCTATAAATAGGGGTGCTTGGTTCACATCAAAGGCATCTCTTGGCAAACCACCTCTCTCCCACATCACCACCACTCCACCACCACTACAACACCAACATCCACCACCATCATCCATCATCCACCTTAGAGTGTGTGCAGTAGTCTCGGGATCCAAGATTGATAGTAAGAGTTCTTGTCAATCAAAGGCCATGTTTGGCTAAGTCTCTTACATCACTTGGTGAAGACAAACATTTAATGTAATACTTTTGATTTTTAATCTTTTCACACTTTTTATTTGGTTTTGTATTAATAACTTTAATAACTAGTTTCTTATGTTGAAGGTGAAACTTCCTTATCATTTGTCCGTGGTGTCTTGGCATTATTTTACTGTCTATATAAAATAAAAGATTTTCACCATTCATATCTCTGCGGTCTATATAGAGATATGTAGGTTACCTGTCGGGGGTTAAGGAAATGGTTTGGTAAGGTTCTTGCCTTGTTCAGTGTATAGATCCTGCAAGGACCTGGGTCAACCTTACTAGGACTCCTTCAATACCCACTGGTATTGGATGGCGGGGGTGCGAATGGCTTGATCCCCTCATATGTAAACTACTATTAATACATTAACCCGGCTACTTGAGATTGTATCCCTGCTAACTTAAACCACTTAGCCGAGGGTAACGTCGCCTTCAAAAGAGGGGCCTACCACATTAAGCATTAATAACTTAATTAATTACCTTTCAATATTCCGACCGTTTGGATTATATCCTTGCTGACTCAAACCATTGGGTTGAGGGTAACGCCACCTTCAAAAAAGGGGCCTACTACTATAACTAAGATAATATCTTAAAAAGTGCAAAAGTGAGGAAATCATCAAAGGTTACATTAAAGGCGAGTCGGATCCAAGTGATTCATCTTGTCTATCTGTTTTTATTTTTTTTTATTTTTCAGCATTTTTAGTTTTTATTTTTCATGTTTAAATCCTTTTCTAAAACTTTTGATTTGATTAGACATTGAGGATAAACCGGTACTAAAAGCTCTTGTGTCCTTTGACGACCTCGGTATCTTACCAACACTATAATATGCTCATGATGGGTGCACTTGCCGATATGTGTGTTTAGTGTTAGTAGAATATCGTGTTTTATAAATTTAAAACTTGACTAATGTGTTAAAAAAGGGCTTAAAATATCAACAAAAACATATAACGCTACACACGCATCACTTGATAACGCTGCCCTCTGGGTGTTATATGGATATGAAAAAGGAGGAGCGTTTCTAGTATAACGCTAAATGAGGAAAAAATAGAAAGTAATAATTTAAAGGGCATTAAGGGGTGTTAACCATTACACATTTTTTAAAAGGCGCTGTAATGCTAGTGTGATGGAAAATGTCTTTTAAAGGGCATTAACCGTAACGGATGGTCTAAATTAATAAAGTTAAAAAAATATTATTAATGTCGTTATTTAATAACGAAATACATTTATTGTAATTTGGATACTAGTAATGACATTGGTTAACATTTAATGTGGTTTTACTCTAACAACATATATCCTACTTTGTGTGGAGGAGGCAAGTCTTTGGAGGATGCCCCTCCACATCATCGTCATGTCACCATCCAAGAAAAATGCATCTCCAAGAATGGAACAAAGGAAATGGATTATGAGCCTCCCACACTTATTTTTTTTTTTAAATTCCATATTTTTTTGTAACATTTAATAAGTTATAAAATAAAATCATTAATATTAAAAAAACAAACATTACATAACTTAAAAAAAAACATGACCTAAAAAAACATAACGTAAACAAAATACTAGATTGGTAAAAATTAAAAATCTTAAGAATTCCATTTTTTAATGATCTTTTCTTTCATTTTACGTAAAATCGCTCGTTCTTCTTCCGGATAAGAGTTGATATCGGTTGTCATTATCTCTCATTCTTTTAGTCCATTCTTTTCTTGCTTCAACCGAATCCGTTCGTCCACTTCACGTTCCTTCGCTTTTGAACTCGGTGTATGCTTTGAAATGGGCCATAAACTCGTCTATTTTCGAACCCCCCCCCTGTTACGACATTTTTTTGTAGCCGCTGCCTTTTGGGCTGTAAACTCGGTGAATGCTTTGAACTGGGCCATAAACTCGTCTATTTTCGAACCCCCCCCCCCATTATGGCATGTTTTTTTTGTAGTCGCTGCCTTTTTGGCTTTGTCCCTGCCCGTTGGACATGCCTCCTCTCGAACTACGTACTCTTCTTCGTCAAATTCTGGCTCGTCGTTTATATTTAATTGGCATCGTGTGTCTGAGCCCCCTGCACTATAACTTCCAGTCTCCAAGGTTTTTGTTCGTTTAGCGATTGCAACCTCATTTGGAATCGACACCCACTTGTTATTGGTTCGCAAAACCTCCCATGCCCGGACGTTTGGGAAAATGACCCGATGCGATTCTTCGTATTTACGCATCGCCTCTTTAAAAACATCTTTGTCACTTATCTCACTATGATGATTACTAGTATATAAATTATTATATATCGCGGCAAATCGGTTCACGACCGGATGCATCTTTCGCCACTTCGAAGCGATGGAATCAAGATTGCGATAATGACCTTGTTCCATAATCGCAAGGAACTTTGATAATATTTCTTTCCAAAAACCATCGCCGGTTTGGTTGTTACCTGTATTTTTAGGATGTAACAAAAGTATATATTAAAAAATGTAAAATTTATATTTTTAGTATAAAATTAATATATTTTTACATACCGACAATGGGGCTTTTTGATGTGCTAATCCACACCTTCGCTAATGCCTCCTCCTCGATCTTTGACCAAGGTTTTGACTTGGATCTCAAAGGTTGATCTTTGTCACCGACTTCACGCACCACTTGATTCTCTTTTTTCTGTTTCGAGGATTGGGGTTGCGTCTCCAGAACACATTCTTCAACTTCATCTTCTACGGGTTGTGGTTTGGGAGACGATTCTACAGGTGTTGGCGAAGGTTGTGGTTGCGATTGAAAATGTGAGTTGAGCAGGTTTCGCATTTGCATTTGTTGCAATGATTGCATTTGTTACATGGATTGGATTTAGCTCATTTGAGAGAAAGCGTTGGGGGTTTGTTGGAAACCCGAGAAAGCGTTGAGAGAAAATTGCGAGGATGACCAACTCGCATCCATCATAGGATAGTAGCCGTGTACCAAGAAAACGTTTGGTTTTGGGTTCTGGTTTGGGTTCGCGTCTGGGTTCGGATTCGGGTTGTTCGTATTGTATGGATCCATGACAAAATTTATAAAAAGTGAAGAATTTTATAAAGTTGATAGAGAGTTTGGGTTGAAGTGGTTTAAAAAATAGGGTGAAAGATGTGTATTTAAAGGTAAAATAATTTAAAAAAAATATAAAAGTAGTCGTTTGAATTAATTAGGAAATTGATTTTTTTAAACAACCATTGAGAGTGAGTTGGACGGACATCACAAACGTCTCATCCAAGACGTTGAGGACGATGACGGGGTGGAAATGGTGTTGGGGATCGACGCCGAGCCTCGACGGGTAGGGCCGTCCCCCACACCGAGCAACCTTACAATAGCTCAACCATATTCTACACTATAATTATAATGACATTGGTTAACATTTAATGTGGTTTTAATCTAACAGCATTTACAATAGCTCAACCATATTCTACACTATAATTTAATTAAAAATCAGACTTTTAATATTAATCTCTCTCTTTAAAAAACCGCACATATCTCATCCATCATTTTTATCTTTATTTTATTCACAAACACTTATTTTATTATATTTCTTGTTTTGATCCACTCACAATAACTTATGGAAGATTGATAGTAGCATTTTATACATAAAAAGCTATTGTAGCAATTTTTCAAATTATAAAATTAGGGTGTAGATTTAGTGTTTCTGTTGTGGAGTGTAAAATGATGATTTTGAAACATTTACTTTGAATTTTAAAAGTAGAGAAACATGATGAAGATGTTATGAATACTCTAAAGATGTTGTAAAATGGGAGAATTAAATGCTACAAAATATATACATTTTAACAAACTATTCCCATTAAGGGTACGTGGGGTGATCATGACTTATCAAACTCCATCATTCACCACACTCAATCACTATTTTACATCTTACTCCATCACATTTCACTCTATCACACTTACAATGCTCATCACTCATCAGATTCAATCACACACTTTAAAAAAATAATTAAACAAATAAGATATATAATTAAAAAAAATATAAACCAACATTTTCAAAATCCATTAAATGAAAAAAAATTATAACCAACAAGAAAATGAATACTCATACTTAAAAACTAAAAGAAAAAACTACTCTTCGTCAAAATCAAAATCGGGAAATTAAATATCTAAACCACCAGCGTGTTCTGTTAGATCGAATCGTAGTCGAAAATGTTTTTCTTCGTTTTGTAGCTCCAGTTGAATATCCTCGCTAACGGGTACCTGGGGTCCATAACGTAGTCTAGTGATATTGCGCGCCTCGCGTCCTTTATGATCATATTGTGCAATATAACTGATGTGCTAAAAGTAGTTTAATTAATCTAACTAAAATTAACCCTAAACTAGACATTAAGTAATACTCTAGACTCTCTAAAACTAAACTACTGACAGACAAGTGAACCTATCGACACTAGTACAACTAAAGTAAGTCCGGATATCGAACCCATGAGACTCCTATTGAAAACGTTAACTAGACTCGATTAATTATCTACACTAACTCGATTTAATTGTTTTTATGTTTTGAGGGGGGTTTTCTGATAATCCTAATGCAATTAATTAAAAGACTAACTAACGCGAACTCAGACACGAACTCTAACTGCAGGTGAAATGAGATGATGATAAAAGCAATAACTAGGTTAGAATCCTACACATGAATGACAAGTTTTCTATTAGTAATTGAACTACTGTGGAACCAGGATCTAAATGGACTAAACTCAAAGGATAATCTAAGGAACCTCAACCCTTCTCAATGTGTCACCTGAAAGATACCTAAAAGCTGTAAACTACACCGGTTTTGTGGATTCCCTCACGAGCTTTCCAACTCTAATAATGAAGTACCCGCTAGACAGTCCACCTCACAACGCGAAAGCCTCAATACACTAATAGTGCAAGGGGTAACTATCGGAATCCTGATCAGATTCAATAGGCAAGGAATGGCACGCAAACTAGGGAAATCTTCTCATAAATGCTTCACACCTAGAAACCAAACAACCATGACATATCGACAATCTCTGACCTCATGGCTATTAAGATTGGTTGAATACCTTGACCTACTCAATTCACAAATATCACTCATATGGGTTACTAAGTCTAGCAAACCACTTAACAATTGAGAATACAAAATAAACGATCTAGCATGCACCTATAACCGAAAGACATTCAACAAAGCACATGTGGAGTTTGATAATCATGCAAAGAATAAAGTTAAATACACATACACATCAGATCAATAAAAACCTAGTCCTTACTTCAATATTAAACCACAAATAATTATTCCAAATACCAATAAATCACATGTCAATCAAGTGTAATCATCACAACAACCTAGGTAGCTACTAAAGTTTTAGCGAAGTATCATTGTGAAAATAGAAACTATCATCCAATTAGGTTTAACAAACATGATGGAAACCAAAGGAAACAAAGAATAGAGAAACTGAATGTTGAACACCCGGATGATCATGATCCAAAAGATTGAAACCTTGATCTCAATGCTTCTTGATCCTTAAAACCGCCTCACAGCAACTCTCTGTCATTCCAATGTCTGGTTATGTTTGTTTTGAAGTTGTCTTAGGTTAAAACACATCGATCTGGGCCGAACTCGGACATTTCACATAAAACAGGCCCGTCGCGCGACGCGATTGATAATGTCTCCAGCTTGTCGCGTGGCGCGACAAGACTAAAAACGTGCGGGGTCCATTAACACCTTCGTGTTACGTGACAATGCACTCCATACCCTGTCGTGTGGCGCAACAGGGAGTATTTCTTCGTTTTTTTCAGTTTTCAATTCCCAATCACTCGTGACTCGTCTGGAGGCTCGGCTTTCTTTAATAACACCTGTTTTTACTTTGTTTTTCTTCCGGACACCTTCAAATCACAAAATACTAAGTGCAATGCTAAAACCTAAAAAAGGACACAAAACTAATAGAAAATTGTACAAACTATACGTTGGAAACCGATGAATTTTGCAATACATCAATAATGCACGCGTATACCACACTCCTAAGTGCTTGTGGTCTAGTTATACACACCGTTCGTTCAATTATACGCCATTTAGCTTTCAAAACACCAAACACTCGCTCAACATCTTTTCTCGCCGATTCCTATAACTTTCTTAACACTATATCTTTAGGCTCATTCGGAAACGGATACGCCTTTACAAAAACAGACCACGTCGGGTAAGTACCATCAACAATATAGTAGTCGCGTCTATAATTTCAACTATTATTGTAAACACACACGACGGTATGTTTCCTTGTAACACGATATCGAATAATGGTGATTGATGTAGAACATTAATGTTGTTTGAACCGTGAGCACCAAAGTACGCATGCCAAATGACGCCATCGCTTCGAGCATGACCATCGGTTTCTTGTGGTCACCTCTCATATACTGTCCTTGTGACACCTCGATATTTATTGATCAGATACTAAGGTGACACGTGTCTAAAAACCCTCCACATAATTCACAATATTGAAAGGAAGAGGTTGGAATCGTCAAAAAAGGAGAATACGAAATCGAGGGGCTAAAATGCCTAAAAACAAAATTTTATTCTTTTGGAAGGTCCCTATAGACCATATATATAACCCCTTGTTGTCCGTAAGGGGTATATAAATGTTCAATGCGCAGGCCGTCCTTGCGGATCATATGAGAAATCCCTCACGGTCCGCAAGTGGTCCCCAGACAGTCAGAAAATCATTGCTAGTTACATTTGCTGCATTTTTTACACCTTTTTTCAACATTTGCCACCTTAACTCTGGTTGTGCCACCTCCTATGCCACTAATCAGCTTCCAAAAATTTCCCTAGGACACCTGACAACTTCCTACGCTTCATTCCCAACCATAAATAGCCCTCTAATCCTCCATAACCTTCACCCCATTTCAAAACACTTAGTGTGAGATTACTTCTCTTCTACTTTTAAGAGCCTTCCTTGGGTGTTTTAAGAAGTTTTCTGAAGCAAGTAAGTTGTCCTTCCTTATCACTTTCAATGGAAGTCAATTTCATAGTTTAGTTATGTCCGAAAGTCTGGAATTGTCAACAATTTGACTTTTCCATTGACGTCAAGTCAATTTCAAATTAAATACACCCAAATGATCATCATAACGTAGGGTATAATACCCTGCATTTATATCACATGATCATCACGTCTTAATGGGTCAAATGACAAGTCAAACTTATATTTCTAAAAAGTCAAAACGCAACTTTATGTAAATATCAAAGAATGATTTGAAAACATATGTAATCTTATATTTTGACATCAAAACAGTTTGTGCAACATAATAAAGTATATTTCAACATGTTGAACTTGTAGTGAACGCATTTGACCATCCGAACCCGTATTTACGCGCACGACTCGTCAAAACGGGTTAAACCTTTTCAAAACACTTTCAAATCAAAATGTAAGGTTAAATAAACCATATTACACGAGGCATTTCACTCATATGGTTATAAACCTCATTCTATCCGGTCAACGCTTAATCTAGTGGAACCGAGCTTAAACCCATGTTAACCAGTCAAGTCCAAAGGACTCATTATGACTCGTAAACAATTCTAATAGGTAAATATCTCTATTTGATCCGGAATATAGAGCCTTCCAAAAATCGCACTGTAGGATAATAAACTTTAATTCGGCTATGCTAGAGAACCAAATATGCTGTGAGCAAAGCTAACACATGTAAATACTTTTTAACCACTTTTATTATAAAACTTGGGATATGGTATAAAACCACTTGGTACGGGTATTGCAATAGGCAAATGCTTTCAGAATGTTGATAACCCGATTTTAATAGGTATTGCCTGATTAACATAAAACATTTGGGGGTTAATAGTACTATATCCGGGCAACCTGATTCATTTATTGTAATGGCCATTAAAGTGCGGGATATAGGCATACACCTGATAGACACAAAATATATGGTGTATGTATATTAATCATAAGCCGGTTTTGCACACTGGATCCCGAAAGTGACTAGCATGTAAATCTAGTAACAAAGAAATCCCAATGACTCATAAATGATTTTAAATGTTTTACAAAATGAGTCGATTAATTGTATTTACCTTAGAAAGTTGGCGTATTTTTAAAGATGGACATACAGGTGACAAACCTCAATAGTAGGCTGGATAAGGCTCGGTCAAAAGCTTTGGAATTTGCGACTCCACGGCAAAAAACCTATGATGTCTAAAGTCTATTTTATTTTAATTAGATCCTACCTTCGGGATACTTCTATCGAATATTTGACATTATAAAGTTTTATTAAAATTTGATGTTTTCGATACTTGTACTTTAATACATAAACTCTCTATTTCCGTTTTGCTATGAAACTAATATACAATCGTCATGCTCAAACCCCACATCCAGGCCCACCGGGAAAGTGGGGTGTGACAGTCCTAGCAAACTAGTCGGGAAACTTCTCCAAACTATGTGCGTACAATTGATGCTACCAAGCATCCCCGGAAAGTGTCATCTAGCTTCATATACAGCGTACAAACATGATATGTCATGTCTAGTCGGCTTTGGTAAAAATCTTTAACGTATAACTTAATAACAACATTGCCAAAAAAAATAGGGAGATTTACTAGAAGTCCTTTAAGACATAGTTAAATATTCATCATATTCATCAGGAAAGTAGATGTGCATTTGGTATCGTCGGGAAATTCTTTTTTCTCTAGCGTCGTAGCCCACCTGAAACCATTCAAATTCACCTTCCATATCTCCCACAATCTTTAAAAATAATTATTTCCACATACGAAATCGTGCTCTAAACGTATGGGCATTATTCTTTGGGTTTTTAACAAAGTACTCATTCATTAGAACTTCACTAGCCATGTATGTAAAGATTGGATTAGTCTCTAACTAGTTAAGCATTGGTTTAATCTCGTCGAATTAGACTTGTGTTTCTTCAATCATAAATGGATGTGAATACATAGTCGTGAAATCGTGTACACTTAAAGTATAAAATTCCGTTATTCTAGGAAACTAACCTATCAGTTACTCTATTCAGTGGTCTTATTTCGTTTAGGGAAATCACTGTCACGGGTGTGAGGTGTGTTAATAGGAACTAGGTTACGTGTTGTCTAGAATTTCGAGGACAAAATTAATTTGACGGGGCAGTGTTGAAAATAATAATGATGATGATGATGATGATGATGATGATGATGATGATGATGATGATGATGATGATGATGATGATGATGATGATGATGATGATGATGAAGTTTTAGGGAGCAGCGAGTATGACCAATGTATTATAAATCTAATTTAGAGTTAAAACTACTAGTATATTTCGTTGAGCACGTCGGTGGATCTTTGACTTGAGATATTAGAAGTTATAGACACTCGTTCAGGAACGGATGTTCCGCATTATTACTATTTACAAGCAAAATGTTATGCTACTTTTGAAAACTCGATCCGCTAATCTATGACTTATTCATATAACCCGCTTCCTTTTGTTGACCTAACTTCTTGTGTGCTGTTGAAACATTTGAAAACTTTTTGGAGAAAAACATTGTTTGATATGCTTTTGGAAACTTCATAAAATCGATTGCGTGCTATCATTACAATTATTTTAGGATCTCTATGCATGGTGAACATACTTCGGGTGTGGGATGGATGTTGATACACGCGGCCATAGAACCTTAGATTTGTAGGTAGCAGATAGGGATACCGAGTCAACTACCTATGGAGGTACCATAGTCATGTTGTTGTGGCACCAATAGCATGACACTATCTGTGATGGTGTGATCAGTTCATGGGTCGCCTCCATTTTGTTATGTGATTATTTGTTTGTGGATTAGTTATGCCCACGAGAGAGCCTTTGGATTATTTGGGATGCGTATAGATGCATCCTAGGATTTGCTTTGATTTGATTATTTTGCAGTCGAGTGGTGTAGTGCCATACACACCTTCCAATTTTGGGTGCACCGGAGCTGTGACCAATGTATGATGAGATATGATATGTTTGGCACTGTGGGTATGCATTTTGAATATTTTGTTTTGTAGGGTACTCGGTATCAATAACCCTAACCCTTATTGTTTCAGCCATATATCTTTCTATGTGTTCTACTGTAGGTGGAGTTATTCGACGGGGAAGTTTTAAATTAAAAAAATATGATTTCTTTTAAATTTCCAGACTCCTTCCTTATTATTTGAAATCGAGTAATTACGTTTTTGGCCCCTGTAGTTATATCACTTTTACTATATTAGCCCAAAATAAGATTTTTTACCATATCTGCCCCCATGGTCTCTATAACTAACCATTTTGGCCCCTAAGTCTAACCATTTTGGCCCCCATGGTCTCTATAACTAACCATTTTGGCCCCCATGATCTCTAAACTTAGGGGCCAAAATGGTTAGTTATAGAGACCATGGGGGCAGATATGTTAAAAATTCTTATTTTGGGCTAATATAGTTAAAGTGATATAACCACAGGGGCCAAAAATGTAATTTACTCTTTGAAATCTTATATTTGTCATTGTATTCTACATCGGCGCACTAGGCCATGAGCTCAGCCACATTCCTTTTCTTTTCGCAGTAGGTAATCAGGGTTGATCGGTGTTGTGTGCGGAGAGCGACTAGGATTTGGAACTTATGAATTGAAGACTATTTATTTTTACTAGTTTTTGAACTTTTGCATTAGTATTTGTTGGTTTTAGACTTTGTAAGTTAGACGGTTTATTTCATATTTCTTACTTTGGTAATTCAAGTGTTTCTTTTGGACTTAACTAGCCATGTATGTGAAGGTCAGATTAGTCTCCAACCGGTTGAGCATTGGTTTAATCCCCTTGAATTAGACTTGTGTTTCTTCAATCATAAATGGATATGAATACATAGTCGTGAACTCGTGTCCGCTTAAAGAGCAAAAGTGAATTTAACAAGAAGTTCACAGGTTTATTAGAGATTCAAATACATAGTTGTGTCTTTAGACTATAAAGTAGATTTGAGTGACATGAAATCATGGGTCTGGTTATCCACACATCCCCTCAATTTATCCACACATCCCCTAACCCTATACACCTCTCATTGCCCTATACGCCTGAAAATGGACCCACCTGATAAGCCCCTCATTGCCCTATACGTTTACTTTTTGGTTACTTTTTCACACATCCTATTAATTGTCAATGATTAGGTGTCAGCCAATGATTGCCCAATCATTGGCTCTTTTGTGTGGAATAAAATTGGGGGGATGTGTGGGTTTTCATTGGGATGAAATATTATTTAAAAAAAACTTTATATATATATATTTTTTTTAAATTGTTGTTAAAATAAAAAAAATATAAACATTTATATTTATTATTATTTATTGTTATAAAAGGAAGGTATATAAATGTCATTTTTTATTTAATATATTTAGAAAAATGGCAACATTTTTATTAGTTAATTATTATTATAAAACGCCAATATTTTTTATAATTAATATTATAAAACTTCTACATTTTTTATCAAGTGTTAGTATAAAACGTCAACTTTTTTTAAATTAGTATTATAAAACGTCAACAGTTTTTTAAATTAGTATTATAAAACTTCTACATTTTTTATCAAGTGTTAGTATAAAACGTCAACATTTTTTTAAATTAGTATTATAAAACTTCTACATTTTTTATCAAGTGTTATTATAAATCGTCAAATTCTCTATAATCCATAACGCAAATGGGTCAAAGACCCTACCCGACCCCTGGCCCGACCCGTCTGCCGGGACTAGTTATAACATTGTTTTTTAAATATGCATATGTTTTTTTATTAAGTATTATTATTATTATTATTATTATTATTATTATTATTATTTATTTTTCATTTCACCCGTCTGCCCGACCCGTCCCTGGAGTGGATGACGGTTAGTTTTCTCCGTTAAGTGAATGTGAAATGACAAATTTACCCTTCATCTTCCCCACTATATAAAAACAAAACAAACCCATCCCACCCCCACCCACCCCTGCCTTTCTCTGTGTTCCCCCACCATTAACCACCAACCAACCCATTGATGAAATTATCTAAATACATTATCAAATATATTATATCTATAATTATTTATTTATTATATAAAGTCAATTACATATATATTCTTACTAGCAGTTTGTAAATTTTTGTCAAAGAAACAATTAAAAATACAAATATATATACTTAGTCATGATGAAAATTAATTATTAACTAGTATGTCACCCGCCGCGCGTTGCGGCGGCGACGTAACATATAATAACTCTATACGGTCAAAATGTATAATAGCTCGAATTTATACCAACTTGAATCTGGACAAAATTTACGTCAAAACGTAGATTAACTGAAAATGTATTTCAACTCTAGAATTAATGTACACATTTAAACTTGCCAAACAAAATATGAACACTAATATTTTGGATTCATTAAATCATGAAAATTTCAATAAATTCCACAAACTCGTACAGTTAATCCACACATGAGGTAGAAACTTGCATAACAATAAAGATTCACACAAAGTTTGGCCTGCGATGTCTGAACTGCTACACACTGAGATCGCACGATAGAGGTTCGTTAAGATGCTTGATGCCGCGATTGAGATGCCGCCTGAAAGGGGACATTAGAAGATGAGGCAATAACTGGATTGGCGACACCAAAATACCTCTGTTTTGCTTGTGGCTGCCTAGAGCACATGAAGGTGTTAGAGAAATTATGAGAACCGATGCATAAAAAGGAAAGACAAACGCAAATGTCACATCTGAAGCACATATAGTTATTATTCAAAACCTGTCATCAGCTTCCTAACTAAATCTCGAATACTGAATAAGCATGAAAGATGACACCCAAAACTGAAAACTGGCTGCAAACATGTATAGACAAGCTTGATAACACAGTAATTTCAGAAAAAATAAAATATAGGTACCTGCATAGAGAAACGACAATGAAGCCCGCCTAATAACGAAAACCAATAGTAAACTCCAAATCTTGCAAAACAGAAAAAGCTAATCAGCATGAATGGTTAACATAATCTAAACTCTGAATCCTGAACCGAAAAGTTATTGACTCAGAACTCGGACAAATATCTCAACCCAAACATAAAGTACACCAGTTTGGACATAGAAAACAAAAGAGATAAGTACAATGGAGCATTGTCTGTAACACCCAATTGACCAGCAACCGAGCATATAGACTGTACCATTTTTATTGAAGAATCTAAAAAAAGTCACAATTTCATCAGATCCCCATTTCTAAAAAAAAGAATCTTGATTAAATTTGCATATATGAGCATGTCAAACTCTAAATCTCAATTTCACAAAACTCAAACTCTAAATCTCAATTTCATCAGATCCCCATTTCTAATTTTGATTGTCCCATAATCCCCTTCCTTCACAAAATTCAAACTCTAATCTCAATTTCATCATCAGAAACCCTGACCATAAAACCCAAACTAAAATCACACTAACCTCATTCCTTCGGCTACTATTCCCATTATAGTTCTGTTCAAGATCCTGTTCACCAGAGACAGCTTCAACAGTATCTAATCCATCACTAAACAAAAAACTTAAAAAAAAAACATTCAACAATTATCCAAATCCATGATACTAACCTGCGCCCAAAAGGTAGATCTAAACCCTAGCTTTCAGAATAGGATCTGAACCATAGGCACTGCAACACCCCTGATTTCCTTCCCTCTCTAGAATCCAGCTCATTATCGCCCTCGTCTGCCTCTTCCTCGTTGTGATAACTCTAATTTGGTGACTTTTGCACCAGAAGAACTAAACAATACAAAAAACAAATTCATTCAAATACATCAAATTTGAACAGTTTGTAAACAAAATAAGTGAAAACCCAACAAAGTTGTTTGAGGAATTTCAACAAACATATTATCTGCAACTCAGAATCAATAAATCAAGGAAGTAAGAATGTGAAATGGGTGGAATTGGAAAAGGGTTTAAGAGAAAGATATGATCAGATCGGATGAGAGAGAAATGAAATGAAACTGAGATTGTGATTTGAATTGTTGAAGTTTGAGAGAATGGTGGCCGTTTGATTGTGATTAGAATGGACGGTGGATGAGGGGTTTGGGATTGAGATCCGTGTGGTGTGCTTTCTTGTGATTTGAAAGGTGGGATATATGAGGTTATTTGTTTTTTTTTCTTTTTAAATTTGATGGTTACTAGAAAAAATAATTAATGTTACAAATGAAAATGAAAGTTTATTGATGTCTTGTTGTGTGGTATAATGGTATTATTAAATAGGTTGTTAGGAACGGCCGAAATACATAAGATTAATGTAGCTTTTCTTAGATTTTATTAATTTTTCACTATGTCATATGGTGGTGGTGGGTCGGCTGAGGTGGTTGTGGTGGTGGTGGGTCGGCTATGGTGGTGGTGGTGGTGGTGGGTCGGCTGGGGTGGTGGTGGTGGTGGGTCGGCTATGGTGGTGGTGGTGAGCCGACTGGGGTAGTGGTGGTGGGTCGGTTATGGTGGTGGTGGTGGTGGTGGGTCGGATGGGGTGGTTGTGGTGGTGGTGGTGGGTCGGCTATGGTGGTGGTGGTGGTGGTGGGTCGGTTGTGGTGGTGGTGGTTCGGATGGGGTGGTTGTGGTGGTGGTGGTGGGTCAGCTGGGGTGGTTGTGGTGGTGGGTCGGCTATGGTGGTGGTGGTGGTGAGCCGACTGGGGTAGTGGTGGTGGGTCGGCTATGGTGGTGGTGGTGGTGGGTCGGTTGTGGTGGTGGTGGTGGTGGGTCGGATGGGGTGGTTGTGGTGGTGGTGGTGGGTCGGCTGGGGTGGTGGTGGTGGTGGGTCGGCTGGGGTGGTGGTGGTGGTGGGTCGGCTATGGTGGTGGTGGTGAGCCGACTGGGGTAGTGGTGGTGGGTCGGCTATGGTGGTGGTGGTGGTGGTGGGTCGGATGGGGTGGTTGTGGTGGTGGTGGTGGGTCGGCTATGGTGGTGGTGGTGGTGGGTCGGTTGTGGTGGTGGTGGGTCGGATGGGGTGGTTGTGGTGGTGGTGGTGGGTCGGCTGGGGTGGTTGTGGTGGTGGGTCGGCTATGGTGGTTGTGGTGGTGAGCCGACTGGGGTAGTGGTGGTGGGTCGGCTATGGTGGTGGTGGTGGTGGTGGGTCGGTTGTGGTGGTGGTGGGTCGGATGGGGTGGTTGTGATGGTGGTGGTGGGTCGGCTGGGGTGGTGGTGGTGGTGGGTCGGCTATGGTGGTGGTGGTGAGCCGACTGGGGTAGTGGTGGTGGGTCGGCTATGGTGGTGGTGGTGGTGGGTCGGTTGTGGTGGTAGTGGTGGTGGGTCGGTTGTGGTGGTGGTAGTGGTGGGTCGGCTGGGGTGGTTGTAGTGGTGGGTCGGCTATGGTGGTGGTGGTGAGCCGACTGGTGTAGTGGTGGTGGGTCGGCTATGGTGGTGGTGGTGGTGGGTCGGATGGGGTGGTTGTGGTGGTGGTGGTGGGTCGGCTATGGTGGTGGTGGTGGTGGGTCGGCTATGGTGGTGGTGGTGGTGGGTCGGTTGTGGTGGTGGTGGTGGTGGTGGGTCGGATTGGGTGGTTGTGGTGGTGGTGGTGGGTCGGCTATGGTGGTGGTGGTGGTGGTTGGTCGGTTGTGGTGGTGGTGGTGGTGGTGGGTCGAATGGGGTGGTTGTGGTGGTGGTGGTGGTGGGTCGGCTGGGGTGGTTGTGGTGGTGGGTCGGCTATGGTGGTGATGGTGAGCCGACTGGGGTAGTGGTGGTGGGTCGGCTATGGTGGTGGTGGTGGTGGTGGGTCGGTTGTGGTGGTGGTGGTGAGCCGACTGGGGTAGTGGTGGTGGGTCGGCTATGGTGGTGGTGGTGGTGGTGGGTCGGTTGTGGTGGTGGGTCGGATGGGGTGCTTGTGGTAGTGTTGGTGGGTCGGCTATGGTGGTGTTGGTGGGCCGACTATGGTGGTGGTGGGTCGGCTGTGGTGATGGTGGTGGGTCGGCTATGTTGGTGGTGGTGGTGGTAGGTCGGTTGTGGTGGTGGTGGTGGTGGGTCGGATGGGGTGGTTGTGGTGGTGGTGGTGGTGGGTCGGTTGGGGTGGTTGTGGTGGTGGTGGGTCGGCTATGGTGGTGGTGGTGTGCCGGCTGGGGTGGTGGTGGTGGGTCGGCTGAGGTGGTGGTTGTGGGTCGGCTATGGTGGTGGTGGTGGTGTGCCGGCAGGGGTGGTGGTGGTGGGTCGGTTGGGGTGGTTGTGGTGGTGGTGGTGGGTCGGATGGAGTGGTTGTGGTGGTAGTGGTGGGTCGGCTGGGGTGGTTGTGGTGGTTGTGGGTCGGCTATGGTGGTGGGTCGGCTATGATGGTGGTGGTTGTGGTGGTGGGTCGGAGAAACTACGTTCGTATTTCAGATTCATGAACTAGAACGCCGATCTACGTTCGTATTTGACAATTAAAGAAATAATAATAATTCATAAATAAAAAACTTTGTTATGACATATATACAATTCGTTTTATAAAAAAAAATTGACATTTAATAATACTTATAAAAAATTGGCATTTTATAATATACACAATTCATTTCATAAAAATCTGAAGTTTTTAATAATAATACTTAATAAAAAAACATATGCATATTTTTTTATTAAAAATATACACAATTCATTTCATAAAAATATAAAGTTTTTATAATACTAACAAAATATTTTATAACAACATTTTATAAAAAAAAATAATTTTCTTAATATTTCACAACTTCCCCATACAAATACTCTATCAAAATAAAGTTTCTTACACCTCAATCATTGGTAATCATTGGCTGATACCTAATGATTGGCATTAATTAGATGATAGGGGGTGTGTAAATACTTTTTCAAACGTATTAGGCAATGAGGGGCATATGGGTGGGGCCAGTTTGAGGCTAGGGGGGGGGGGGGGGGTGTGTCATTCATTACTTTTGGGGGATGTACCAATACCCTCACCCGAAATCATAAGGTTATGTGTGATAAAAATCTCATAGCCATGTATCTCCAAGGCTATAAAAATAATTTTATTTTCCCTAATGTTTTGATTTGGTTTTTAGCACAAACCTTATGGCGTATATGTTTAGTTTTGGCTAATTGGTGTATACTTTCAGCCTTCAGGTAATGCACGGGAAACCCGTGAAGAAAATTCTAACTTGGGGAGTCTCATGAATCGACTAAATAACTAGGCGTAATATTTTTTAGACTAAGGTTTCGCCGTCACTTATACCCATGGTTGTAAAACATGGTCTTGAAGGCCAAGTACTTCCCAAGTACTCACTACAAGGTAGGTTGCCAAGGCCAAAGTACTCCCCGAGTACTCTCCGCCTAGCTCGAGTACTCCCTGAGTACTCTCAACTCCGACTAGGGAGTGCCTAACGACTTTTGCCACCATGCTTATACCCCACCACGTTTTCAAGATAGCAATCACATAAACGCTTTTAAAAAGTCTTCAGCAATTATAAACATTTGAAAAAAAAATATGGAACAATGGGCAAGTTGTGAAGTGATGTGAACTATGCTATAGAAGAGAATTTCAAAAGTTTCGGATGTTAGCACTACAAGTATTATTCTAAATGAGCATTGAGCAGGTTGTTGTCAAGATTGTTGGTGGATGGAAAAACGCGTCGGATAAAGCCAACACTTATCAGGAAACGAGTTCTAGTTCTTCAGGCACCTTATATGTTGCGGCAAAAAAGGGTGTTTGGCCCTTGAAGGCATACGGTTCAACATAAATTAGAACCCATTTTTTTTAAACCGGGTTATACTTTGGAGAACATATCTTGTATTGTGTCATTGTGAATAGCAGGGCCGGCCCAACGTTTTTGAAGGCCAAGGCGAAATATACTTTTGGGACCCTTTTCTGAATCTCATTGTTATAAACCTCCAATGTTTATCCATGACTAGGACTTTAGTATACTTTTCTGGATTCTTTGCTATGATAATACACTCTCTAACCTGTAAGTTGTAATCAGATTCCACTGTCATTGTTAAAAAACATAACTGGCTATACTAGTGTTTACATTTAAAACCAAGATTTGTTTTAAATAACATTTGATAGACGAACTCAAGTTCCATGGGCTTTTCAAATCTTGTATTTAAGTTTTAAAATCTTAGCTTGTTTGAGTATATAGGCTTATTTTCTTTTAGTGCATTAGCTAGCCCAGAGTACTAAACAGCCCAAGCCCAATTATGTAGAATGTTTATAAAAGAAAAACTGCTAATATGACGGACACTTGGGAATAGGGGTGTGTACAGTTCGGTTCGGTTTATGGGTAAAATCAAAACCGTAACCGAAAGTTCGGTTTTCGGTTTTTGAAAACCATTCGTTTTCAGTTTTCCGGTTTCGGTTATTTCGGTTTTAGCAACGTTTTGTTCGGTTTTTCGGTTTTTTCGGTTTTTGAAACAAATTACGTAAGATTCAAAATTTAAAAGTATAATTCAAAAGTTTAATAATCTTTCTTAAATGTTTATATTTAAGTTAATATAGTTAGTCTTTTTAATTAATATTGTTTACATAAACCTAACTTTCTAATTTATTTTAACTAGGGTTAAGACCCGCCCGCGTTGCGGCGCGGGTACATCGTAAACATTGAATGAATTAGTCCAAACGTTATATGATGCATTAACCATATGAAAACACACATTTCGACGTATCCAGTTGAACTCAGTGTAACCTGTATAAGCATTGTTATTGGATCAAACGTAAAGTAAATGGAATTCACATCGAACAATCATAATGTATATATGTGACCCAACTCATACATAGAAAATGTAACGGGTATGAAGGAAAATATGCACTTGTAATCGAAAGGGATTAATTAGAGCTTTTGGAAAATGGGAGAAAAAGAAACCATAATTTGACTCCACTCGGTTTCGAAAAAAAACTTTACGAAACATACATAAAATAAACATGAAAACATATTATATTTGACCTGGATCATTTCCCAAAAAAGTTTACGTCGAAACGTAGAACAACTTGAATTTATACCAAAACGTACATAAAAATATGCACGTAAAAATGGTTTCTTTAAACGAAAACGTATTATATTTGACCTGACTCGTCTATAAAAAAGTTTACGTCGGAATGTAGAATAAATCATATTTATACATACCCGTACATAAAATATGCACGTAAAAAATAGTTTTTAAGTAAAGGAAGTATAGGGCTAACCGAAACAAAATATTAGTAAAAAATTTAATAGGTTAAAAACGTTCGTAAAACCATGGCAAGTAGCACCAATTCAACAACGACATCGACTCTCAACATCGTAAAAATAAAATAGATAAAATGGTAAAAATTACACTGAACGAAAAAGAGACTAAAATCGTTGAACCACGCACACCTGTTACATTGTCTTAATGCGAAGAAATTAACCAGAAACGTAAAGCGTACAAGATAATAACTTAGTCGATCTAAGACCCGCCCGTTGCGCGGAAGTTTTCAAAAGGGAAAAATGGACGCGTTGCAAGGGGTCTGTCAAATATGAAAAAATAGAGCAAAAACGTTGAACCTCACATGCACGCTACAACATGTTAACACGTAAAATTTAGAACGAAACTTAAAACGGAAAACTTGCGAAAGATAAAAAGTATGGGGGACCAAAGTTGTAAATAATAAAGTGTTGTGTTAAATTACAAAAGATGAAAAAGTTTGAGCTAAAAGTAAAAATTTCAAATGGGTTAAAATGTAAAAGAAAAAACTTTAATGTTGAAAGTGAAATAGTTTTTTTTTTTTTTTTTTTTTTTTGAAAAAGTCCCAAAGCATGAGGCACAAGTCATGATGCACAAAAAACTTCCTAATTTATATATGGAATAATGTTTCTTCAAAGTTTTTATTAAGATATTTTCTTTCATAATACTTTGAAAATTATTTAATTCTTATGTTGAATTTTGTTATTTTTGTAATCAATCGATAAATCATTTTAATGATAATTAAACACGTTAATGTTCTTATTATAAATATTTAACAATCAAGAATAAAATTAATAAATCTTAGTAGCATGGGTTAAATACTTACACAACTTAAACTTAAACATAAAAATATATGGATTGGGCATACTATTATAACTTGTCGGTTCGGTTATTTTCGGTTATTGAAAATGGTTATCCAAAAACCGAACCTAAATTTTCAATTATTAAAAATCCGAAAACCGAACCGTCGGTTTTGGTTTCGGTTCGATTTTTTCGGTCCGGATTTTTCAGTTATTTCGGCTTTCTACTCACCCCTAAGTAGGGGTGTTTAAAAAAAACTGTAACCAAATAAAACCGTAAACCAAATCGTAACCATAACCAAATAAACCGATCCAAATACCGAATCCAGTTTTTGCTTTGGTTTCTAACCGAAACCTAATTGTGAATATGGTTTTTGGTTCGGATCCATATTTTTTTATTTTTTATTTGGTTTATTCGGTTTATGTGGATAACCGAATAAACCGTTAATTTAATTAATTATTAAATAAAAATATTAATATTTAACAAACTATATACAATTTATTAGCCCAAAATTGGTGGCTGACTGGCTGGTAGCTGTAGCCGGTAGCTAGTAGCTGTAGCTTTTTAGATATATTTGGTGTTGGCAGAGTAGCTGGAGCTTTTAATAAAATGTATAAAATGACGAAAATGAACATAACTAAATATTTAAAAAGTTTGTGCATTAAAAAGTTCATTATCTTTAGATGTTAAAATAGTCATTTTTTACCTAAAAGCTTGTAGCTCCTTCAAAACACTACTAGTAGGAGTGTTCAACCAAAAGCTTCAAGCTCCTTCAACCAAACAAGGCTTTTTATTGAGTAGTAGCTTTTCCTTAAAAGCTTAAAGCTGGAATCTCTTAAAAGCTCCATGCCAAACATACCTTAATTCTAATATCTAAGCCCCCATGGTTGCGTCAAATTTTGACCGAAATACATGTTTGTTTATTAAAGAGTTAAACGTCTGGTTGGTCCCTGTGGTTTGCATATATTGCAGAGTTGGTCCAAAGGCTTCAATAATTATAGAGTTTCTCCCAGAGTTTTTAATTTTTGCACTCATATGGTCCTTATCACTAACATGTGTTAAATTTCTCAGTTAAGTGTGTACTCAATTACTTATTTACCCCTGAACAATTTTAAAAAATAAAAAACTAAAAGACCCACGCTCATCTTCCCCATCTCTCTCTCCCTTCTCTTCTACAGTTCTACCATAATAACCACCTCCACCCCCATCAATCCCCACCACCGCAACCATCCATATCCACCTCAGCGACCATCAAAATCTCCACATTCACCACCATCTATCTCCACCTCCTTCACTGCTCAACACCCAAATCACCATCACCATTCACCCCCGAAACCCCCTTAACGGGCGGAGAGGATCACCGGGCAGGGTCCGATATTTCGAAGGGCATGTTATTTTAAAAAAAAAAAATCCGATATGTAAATGTAAAAATAAATAAATTAATAGGGTATACTCATACAAACACCAACATTGGCCCATTTACAAAACTATTTTTATGGTTTAGATTAGTTATTAGCCCATTGCCATTAGGTTTAAACCTTTAATGAGCCCAATACCCAATTTCGTTAAGGCCTAACGAAACGTTTTTTCGAGCTCAAACATGGTACATGAAATCTCAGGGAAGGCCCTGCCCTTAACCACCACCATGTAACCCACACTCACCACTTGCACCCTCACCCCGTAAAACCTAACCCACCATCACTCCGATCCACCATCATCATTCCATCACGTTTATCGCCGGAACCCATGCTCCAAAATCACGTTTAGCTCTGCTCACGTTGAAATGAATGGAGGCCGACAATGATACCTTTGTTTGGGTTTGCGGTTGTTGATCGTGGTGGCCAATGGTTACGAAAAAACCACTGTAAACAGGCCTCGATGCAGAATAGAGAGAAACAGAGGAAACGAAAATCGCCATTAATTTGTGTCTGAAAATAGGGACGTTTTTTTTATTTCATTACTTCCTAGTTGTGAATTTGTTTACAGTCCTTTAATGGTTGACAAAAATCCATACCTGTACATCTTTTGTTTTGTTTTGAGGTTTGTCCATGGAAAGATACAACTGGCTATGATAATTGTTGGTAATGTTTGAAATCGTTTAAGACACAAATGGAGATGCTGGTGGTGGTGGTTTAGAAGAAGTGGGTGGGTTGGGACCCACAAAACACTATTGTTTAATTAAATATTTTTGTTTTTCAAGGGTACTTTGGTCATTTAACAAGAATTAACTAAGAAACTTAACATATTTTGCGATAAGGACCACACGAGTGCAAAAATTACAAACTCTGGGATCAACTATGTAGTTATTGAAGCCTTTGACCAACTCTTTAATATCTGCAAACAACAGGGACCAACCAAGCATTTAACTCTTTATTAAGTTTTTTTCATTTGATGTATGCAGGTTCGCTAGAGACTCATGTTTGAATATTATTTAAATTTTGTGCCATTGTGCCATTAGACTTGTTGACTATTTATAGTGGGAAAAGATCAAATAGAAAGTTTAGTTTTGGTAGGAAGGATAGGAAGCAATAAGATAAGGACATGTGGCAAAGATGAAAAAACATAAGGAGGGGCATTTTAGTTAAAGCTCACCATCTTCAAAAAAAACCCAGCATCTGCAATTCATTTCTCTTCCCTGTATACTCAAATCCACCATTTTCAAAACCATAAACTACCACATCACAACCAACACCACCACCTACGATCGCCACCATCTTGTCGGAAACTAGATCTTAAACCACGACCACCACCTTCAACCACCTGTTGGGTTTTTCAGATCTGAAACCACCATTCCACCATCTACCGCTCTACCACCCACCGCCCCCGCAACAAGTTTCCCCACGGTGTATCGGAGTTCTTTCTCCGTCCACTGTCGTTAATCGGAGTTCTTTTGCAAGTTGTGTTATTTTTTATTTTCATTGCATTTTAGATTATCAAACCTCAATTGCGTTTTTCACCTCATTATGTTTTATTTAGAGTTCTTTTCATTTTGTTCTTCTGGATGTTAAAGCACAGGCATGATCATGCTAAAATATAAGCATGATCATGTTGGAACAAAGGCATGACCACGTTAAAACCCATTGCGTTTTAAAACCTGCAGTACAAAGAACATGATCATGCTAAGACAGAGGAATGATCATGTTGGAACTAAGGCATACCCATGTTAAAACTACATTGCTTTTTAGAACCTATGTTAAAACTCCATTGTTTTTTAGAACCTGCAGTGCAAAATATTGATTTTGGGTTTCATTGCGTCTTACAACCTGGAGTGCAAAGAACATGATCATGCTAAAATAGAAGCATCGTCATGTTGGAACAAAAGCATGTCCATGTTAAAACATTAACATGACCGTGTTAACACTCCATTGCTTTTTAGAACCTACAGTGCAAAATATTGATATTTGGTTTCATTGCGTTTTACAAGCAAAGAACATGATCATGCTAAAATAGAAACATGGAGTTGGAACAAAAGCAAGACCATGTTAAAACATAAACATGACCATGTTAAAACATAAACTTGGCCATGTTAAAACTCCATTGTTTTTTAAAACCTACAGTGCAAAATATTGATTTTGTATTTCATTGCGTTTTACAACCTGTAGTGCAAAGAACATCGTCATGCTAAAATAGAAACATGGTCATGTTGGAACAAAAGCATGACCATGTTAAAACATAAACATAAACATGGTCATGTTAAAACTCAGTGCTTTTTAGAATCTGTAGTGTAAAATTTTGATTTTGGGTTTCATTACGTTTTAGAACTGGAGTGTATAAGAACATCAAAGAATATGATCATGTTAAAAGGGAAGCATGATCATGTTGGAACAAAGACATGACCATCTTAAAACATAAACATGACCATGTTAAAACCCACTGTGTTTTAGAACCTGGATGTGGATGTTGAAACAGAGGCATGACCATGTTAAAACAAAGGCATGACCATGTTAAAACAGAAACATGACCATGTTAAAACAAAGGCATGGCCATGTTAAAAGAGAAACATCACCATGTGAAACCCATTGCGTTTTAGACCTGGAGTGTGCGTTTTCAGAATTTGAGTGCAAAGAACATGATCATGCTAAAACATAAACATGATCATTTTAGAATAGAGGCATGACCATGTTAAAACATAAACACGGCCATATGAAACTCAATTGCGTTTTAGAACTTGGGTTATAGTGTGTTGTTCTACACATCTGGGTTTTCGAAAAAAATTCAAAAGTATAGCAATAGTGTGCTCGTTTTAAAGATAAAAAACGCTCGCTTTTATGGTGCAACTTTTATAAAAAAAAAATATATTATCGTATGAAAAAGTTATTAACGTTTTAAAAACGATGGAGAATTGGAGAAGAGAGAAACTATTGACTTTGATGGATTAGAATACCCTCAAACTAACTCGCGCGCCTCTTTTTTGTTCAATTTCACTCATTTAATCTTAGCCATTGATTTTTAATAGATTTTCAAGATTACGTACTAGCCTTCCTACCTAAATAAACTTCCTAGTATATCTTGACCCTATTTATAGTTTCTATTATCTATGTTTTAAAGTTTTACTTTGTGATTGTGTGTATGACTATATTATGGATGTATTTATTTTATTTTGCTATGTCTTTTATTTACATATTGTTAGGTTTAAATTAGTTGTTGACTTAATGTCCGGAAGTTGGAGCAAAACATAAATATAAATTAGAAAAAAAAAGTACTTAGGTACAATTTGGTCTCTAACCGAAACCAAACCTAATTGAATTTGCTTTGATTTGGTTCGGGTTACATATTCCTAATTTGGTTTGATCTGGGGTATAAAATTTTGAAAACCAAATTAACCATAAACTAAACCGATGAACACCCTAAATGTGAGATGCAAGGCGATTGCCTTAGCCCATTGCCCTATTGGGCCGACCCTAGTGAATATAAACCCTGCCGCATAACCAATAACGAGTAAAATGAAAAAAGAAATGAAATTCTTCCACTTCATCATATCCATAGCCATGGGTTTCTTCACGCTTTGACCACACACCCAAACGTGGTGTTCCACACCTTGAAACCCGCCATGTCATCCCACTTGTCGCTCTACGCTGGTATACCCCATGGTCTCATGTGGGCATGCCCATTTACCAACTCATTATTCAACGCGTTATCGCCATAGTTAGAATCAACATTAAACTCATTGCCAGCCCCAGTCCTAGAATCAAACGTGGTGTCACAAGGTTTAAAATCATTTCCTTTGGTCAAATTATGCCACATGCATCAGCTGCCAATTTTCCTCAAAAATACTATCCCAAACGAATTGTTTTGGGTAATTAATAGTGGATCCGCCTTTTATTGAAGCTTTTAGTGGATGCGGAATGTGCGACACAAGCCCAACAGATAGTTTGGGCCCAAACCGACATCTTATAGTACTAGGGTTAAGTTATTATATAAATGGGTCTTAACTTACAAATTGGCTTAACATGAGAAGTGAAAGAGAGTTTTTTATTATTTTTTACCATCGTATTAATCATGTAAGTTCCAAAATCTAAAACAATTGTGATTTTACACTAGTAGAGTGATTATATAATTACTTTACAAATATTGTAGAGTAATTATAACTACTTTACAAAAATTTCATAATTACTCTACTATTGTAAAATTATGATTTTTTTTTACAATTTGCAATTAAACAATACTTAAGTAGATGGTAAAAAAAAGTTTCATTCACTTCTCATGTTAAGGTCATTTTGTATGTTAAAACTCATTTATATTTGGTCCTTACATGAATTAGAAAACAAGTTTAGTTCCATATAAAAATCATTAGTAGCTGGTTACATTAATTTAGAAGCATTGATTATTATTTCATGTTGCTATCAAAACCCACTTGGTTCGACTTGGATCCAACGATGCTAGGAAAAGACAAACCTGATTCATATTGGTCTTAGTGACATTGTGGTGTCGTTTTCCTCTTCCGGGCTGGAACAGGAACTACAAACATTAGCAACCTGTTAAGAGGGTCGTTGGTAGATGTCACACCCTGACTTTTGCGGAAGCGTGATTATGTGTGACTTGCTTAATATCATTGCATTCAACCATAACAAACAACTATATGATAAACCAAGATGTTCATCCATAATTTAAGTTTCAAAATTTTACAACCATCATTGTTTAACGAAAACCCGAGACCTCAAATTCATATTACAACCATCCAAATTGTTTGAAGTTCCCTAAGGACTTGACAAAAAACACTACTAAAAGCTAGGCTTTGAACTATGTATCTTATCCAGGATAAGATACATAACCCAAACCCTTCGACACAGGATGACATCTTTTATTTCAGACAATACTTGAAAACTTCCAACTCCCGCCAGATCCATGATTAGTTTCCTGAAATACATGTAGTTTGAAAACATCAACAAAAGTTGAGTGAGTTCATGTGTTTTGTATGTGTGCACGAATAAACTTTGTAATCATTATAAGTATGTATGTATTTGTAAAACCCCGGTATGAAAGCAAACAAGGAAACAGATCAATTAATGGTTTGCAAGGCCATTAATATGTGTGACGTGATGCAGGAAGGCTCAAGCCTAGCAGATTTTGTACCGGGCTTCCGGCTGGAAGACATAGTCACCTCATTGGCCAAATCCCGGTCCTCATTGATGGGGCTCGCAACTCCCAAATAGATCTATCACTCATGTCCCTCGGTCCTACTATGAGGATTAATGGTCTTAAGCGTTGTACCCACCACTCACATGATCTAACAGTTCATTCTTAGCTAACCATACCACATGTAAACTTTTGTAAACAATTTGTAACATGTACTTCACCCCCGAAGTTATAAAACTGAAAACAGTTAAAAGAAAAGGGGGACATGAACTCACATATTTTGTGTCTCGAATCCGATGTAACTCAAAGCGGCTACTTGTTCACATGACTACCTACAAACGGGCTATGGTTTATTAAACGGGTGGGTCGTGCCTTGACTTTAATCTTAATTAGTATCTTTGAGTTACGTTTCCTTGTGTCTTAATATTTTCTCCAAAGTATATAATTAATTGTTAAAATAATAAATATTTTAACTTAAATCATATTTATTAAATTCTGGAAAATAATATATTTTAACGTGACACATTTATGCATTGCACATGTATAACTTCCCCAAGGATGGGTGTATTCATACTCGTATTCTTAAACTTGTATATTTTTGCCAAGTATTGGTGGCGTATTCCGGTGTATTTATACGTACGAGAATACATATTTTTATTGTGTTTATTAAGTATTCTTATACTTAATTTTCGTATTTATTTTTCCGGAATAATATTTCTAATAAAAATTCACCAATATATATATTCTTAAAATATATATTTTTAAGAAATCATTTATAGACTTATCTATACTTCTTCTTGACAAAAATATTTATATTTTCATATAAACCTTAAAAATAGTATATTTTCAAGATTATCTTAGAAAATATTTATAAATCCATTTTTCACCCAAAAATAATATATTTTCCAGTAATTCAAGAAAACATATATATTTTTCTTTACCCAAAAATAATATATTTTCTTTTTGTCAAAAATATGATATATTTTTGTAACAATTATAAAAATCATATTTTTGTTTTCTTGGTGTCCAAAATCCCGTTTACCAAAATATACTCATGAATTTAATTCCGGAATATTTATGTAGGTTATATTCCTTGTTCGGTTTCTCCAATATTTTGGGTATAAATTGTATATTTATTCTCTTGGAATTTTGGTAATATTTTGTGTTAGAATTTCTTGGTATTTTGGTGAGTTATATTATTTCAAGTCCTAATATAGTATAACTAATACACATAATATACAAATAATCACACACAAGGTGACATCTAAATATATATTCTCCTAAATACACATTTAGTCACTTTTATTATTTAAAACCAGCCTCCAATATTTATAATTTTTGTAACAAAAATTATGGCAAACTTTATATGAAAATTCATGGTTAAAATATACTTGTAAATATTTGTTTAAAAATATTTTTCTAAGTGTTGAATTTCTAGAAAAATTTTGCCATAGTTTCCTCTTAAAAATGGAGGTTTCCATGCTTTCAAAGCATATCATTTTCTTTTATAAATCATCACAATCAACAACAAATCAAACAATACTTACCAAATGCCAAAATCAAGCAATAATCACTACTTCCTGAACTTGAAAATTTACAAAAATTTGTAGTAACTTGGTAGTGTGTTTAGTAAGCTTAGTTACCATTTAAAGTGTGGTTGTTTATTTAAAAACATCACTCTTGAAGAATTTAGATGTTTACAACTTGTAAAAATAATTTTCTAAAAATGTTTCTTCTTGAATTTTTCTTGGTAATAATATGTTTCTACACTTGATTAACCACTAAAAATGTGATTAGTTTCTTTAAGAATCAAGTTTATGTAAATCTTGTATTTTAACTTAGTTTCTTGAGAAATTAGTTTTGAAATCATCCACTTACATGATTTATATTACACTTTGATCATCATTTTTCAAGAAAACATTTTATATTTCAAGTTCATGCTTTCACATAAGGATGATCACTTTGATCTTTCATAAGATCATCCTCTTATCTTGCTAGATTATGTCTTTAATCACCATCTAGCAAGTTCATATGATGTTTAACATTATTAACACAAACAATCAATAATCAAGAAGCATAATAACACTTAAACAACATGATTCATGGTGATTTTTAGTCTTATGTTAAAGATTAGGTTCATGATCTTTAGTGTTCTTCATGATTAGTTTCTTGTATCTTCTTTTAACCAACTAAAGGAGATGTAAAATGGGATTAAGATGATCTTACTACTAGCTCAATGCTAGGGATGAACACAAGATGAAGATGATGATGAATGTGGTGGTTAATAGCACTTGCAAGAGGTCCTTCAATCCCCAAAGGCTCCAAGTTCCTTAAACAAGCTCCTAGCACCTTTGTATAACAAGATAATGGATTAAGTTATTTACCCAATGTTTTCCCTTCCAAACCAAAACCGATTAAGTTATTTACCCAATGTTTTCCCTTCCAAATGTTTACCAGTTGTCCCAAACCACCGGGACGCATGCTTGAGTAAATGCAATGAACTCACCTTAGAGTGCTCGGTAGACTTAAACGTTCGTTAACCAATTGATCAATCAAATCCTATCGTGTTTAATAGAGACAGTTAGTTACATATAGATCACTTATTCCACGTACACGTCACATAAGTAGCATACAAGTAAAGCACATATATACAAGTCGTAGCTGTTAATCACACAATACATTGATCCATAACATTTATCATAAAGTCGCACAGTAGGTGTTTGAAGTTCATGTTCAAGTAAATCAGATAACAGTATACGTATACTAGCATGTTGCTCACAAACATTTATCACAGCAGTCCATATGTTCATGCACATTCATAGTCTAACAATATACTCGCTCGAGAGTGCGGTCTAGCGGTTTCGTATGGCTGCACAACGTGGTGAAACTGGACGCCGATGTACGTGGCCCATTAATACTTCTCGGCCCAACACACTTATGCAGCCGGCCCGTGAGGTTTAATCTCGTGTGCGGCTCGGCTTAGTTCAACAAATCCACACAAGTGTGTGTGATCGAGATGGCCTTTGTTCAATTAACCCAACCTTTTACCCGATTAACTAGTTAAAGCCCAAATCAACATACTAAACCCAATCAACTAATATTCAACAATAGATCAGTGAGCTACCCTGTTACATTAACCGGCCCATCATTAACTCAACCCAACCTACCCAGCCCAACTCATCAAAAGTCACATGTATAATATCAAAACAGTAGCCGCCAATTATGAAAGGTCCCTATCTAATTGCCTAGGCTTTCAAAACAGCACACACACACATACATGGCCGAAACTGTTACTTATCATGTTAATATGTGTTCATCACCCATTGGACCTTTTATTTAATGGGCTCTCCTCATCGGGCCTTCACTCGGTCCACTAGATGATCAACAAATCAAAAAGGTCGCATGCACAGGATAAGCTATTATTTTGTGGAAAACATGGCCGCCACTTTCTAAACAACACACACATGGTTATTAATCAAACAGTACACTTTCACATGGAACAAGATCGGTTTCATTAACATATTGCACATGAATAACAACAATTATCAGACTCACATGATCCCTAGATTATGATCCCTATAACATTCGGCCGATTACATGTATACATCAAGAACAGATCATCACGCAACTATTAACCCATGCAATATCGTAAGTTATTGGCCAACAAAATAGAGTAAGTTATGCTAATACTAACCGAATTCTTGGATGACAAGATGATAGTTCACCGAAGCTCTGCTATGTGCGATCAGAGGGAGACTAGGGCGTATGGTTGTTTATTGATAATGGCGTAGGGTTTGTTATAGTTATAAACTTAATCAGAGTTTGATTTAGATTAGGATACGTATACATGAACCTATAAAGATAAAAGTGTTGGGCTGATTATTCAAGCAAGGAAGTTGGGCCGGTTGTAAATGATTCCACAGTGGGCCGATTTTCTTTGCCAAACCTCTATTGGTATATTGGGCCAAGGTTATATTTAAATAAATGGGCTGCCAAGATTGAAGTAACATGAGTGGTGCATTGGGCTCGATCATGAAGATGTGGCCCAGTTAAGGCGCGATCCATTGCGTTATACCTTAGTTATTAAATTAGTGTACCGATCAATCTATTGCGGGCTATACGAATAAAATGTTTTAACGCATTAAAGGAAGATAACGAAGAGTAAGGGTCAAAAGATGGAGCGTTACTTGCCTTGAAAGTTCGGGTTGTCACACTACACCTTTCCAAGGTGAAACTTTTAACAAAACCATATCACCCACTTCAAATTCCAAGGGTTTTCTCCTTTGATCCGCATAACTCTTCTGTCGATCACGAGTCGCCTTGATGTGCTCTCGGATCTGTATGATCTTATCAGTCGTTTCTTGAACCAGTTCGGGACCAACCATCTGTCTGTCACCCGCATCTGCCCAGCATAACGGTGATCGACAGTTACGTCCGTAGAGAGCCTCGAATGGTGCAGCTTGGATGCTTGTATGGTAGTTGTTGTTATAGGAAAACTCAACCAGAGGCAGATGAGTATCCCAACTGCCACCTAAATCCATTACACAAGCACGCAACATATCTTCTAACGTCTGAATAGTTCTCTCGCTCTGTCCGTCCGTCTACGGGTGAAAAGTTGTACTCAGATTCAACTGAGAACCAAAAGCTTCTTGAAAGGATTGTCAAATCCTTGACACAAACCGTCCATCTCTGTCCGATATAATCGAGATAGGCACTCCATGACGTGCTACTATCTCCCTTAGGTAAAGCTCAGCTAGCTTACCAATGTTATTCTTTTCTCTAATTGGTATGAAATGCGCAGACTTTGTCAATCGGTCTACGATTACCCAAATCGTATCATGACCTCTGGGAGTTCTGGGTAACTTGGTTATGAAATCCATAGAAATCTGATCCCACTTCCACATGGGTATCTCCGGCTGTTGCAGAAGCCCTGAAGGCTTCTGATATTCGACCTTTACCTTGGCGCAAGTTAAGCACTTTCCAACATAGATGGCAACATCACTTTTAAGTCTTGGCCACCAATAGTAATCCTTTAGATCTTGGTACATCTTGTCTGATCCTGGATGGATCGAGTACCTCGATCTATGGGCCTCATCAAAAATAACCTCTCTAATACCACCATAAAGCAGAACCCAAATACGTCCCATGAAATACAAGGTTCCTTCCTCATTGGGTACCAACTTCTTCTCCATTCCTCAGAGATATTCAGCCTTAATGTTCTCTTTCTTAAGAGCTTCTCTTTGTGCAACACGAATACGCAACGTGAGGTCCGTCTGAATAATCATTTCCAAAGCCCTAACCCTTATGGGCTTGATCCTTTCTTTCCGACTTAAGGCGTCTGCTACCACATTCGTCTTTCCTGGATGATACTTGATTTCGCAGTCATAATCATTTAGCAACCCAACCCATCGTCGCTGTCTCATATTAAGCTCTTTCTGATCGAATATGTGCTGAAGGCTCTTGTGATCCGTAAAAATCGTAAATCGAGTACCATATAGATAATGTCGGCGGATCTTCAAAGCAAATACCACTGCGCCTAATTCCAAATCATGTGTCGTGTAGTTCTTCTCATGGACCTTTAGTTGGCGTGAAGCGTAAGCAATAACCTTTTGGCGTTGCATTAGCACACAGCCCAATCCCTGACGCGAGGTGTCATAGTATACCACGAAGTCGTCGGTGCCTTCGGGTAGGGATAATATAGGTGCATCGCATAGCTTATTCTTAAGCAGCTGAAATGCTTCTTCTTATTTGTCTCCCCATTCATACTTCTTATCCTTTTGAGTGAAGGAGGTCAACGGTTGAGCTATCTTGAAGAAATCCTCTATGAACCTGCGATAATACCCTGCTAAACCCATAAACTATCGGATCTCGGTTGGCGTCTTCGGGGTTTCTCAAATCTTGATTGCCTCGATCTTGGTGGGATCCACATGAATACAATTTTCATTTACCACGTGACCGAGGAACTGTACCTCACGTATCCAAAATTCGCACTTAGAGAACTTAGCATAGAGCTTCTCCTTCTTTAGCAGCTCTAGGATTGCTCTGAGGTGTTGCTCATGGTCTTCCTTTGTCCGCGAATAGATCAAAATATCATCGATAAATACGATCATGAATTTATCGAGATACGGCTTGCAAACCCGATTCATCAAATCCATAAATACTGCCGGTGCATTTGTCAACCCAAATGGCATCACTAGGAACTCGTAATGTCCATAACGAGTTCTGAAGGCAATCTTCGGTATACTCTCTTCTTGAATTTGCAGCTGGTGATAACCTGATCGAAGATCAATCTTGGAATAGTAGCTTGAGCCCTGAAGTTGGTCGAATAAATCATCAATCCTCGGCAAGGGATACCGATTCTTGATTGTTAACTTATTTAGCTCCCGGTAGTCGATGCACATTCGAAAACTACCATCCTTCTTCTTAATGAACAGGACTGGAGCTCCCCAAGGCGAGAAGCTTGGCCTTATGAATCCCTTGTCTAATAACTCCTGAAGCTGCGTTGATAACTCTTGCATCTCTGAAGGCGCAAGTCGATAAGGTGCCTTGGCTACAGGCACGACGCCTGGAACCAAGTCAATGTAGAATTCGACATGTCGTTGAGGAGGTAATCCTAGGAAGTCTTCGGGGAAGACTTCAGGATATTCCCTTACCACAGGGATATCTTCGAGCTTCGGTTCTTCGGCCTCTTTGTCGACGACATGAGCTAAGAAGGCAACACATCCTTTACGCAAAAACTTTCGTGCTTTCAAGCAACTAATAATCCGTAGAGGCGTATCATATTTCTCCCCGTGTATCACAATCGTTTCTTCATTCGCCATCGGGATGCGGATAATCTTCTCACGACATACAATCTCTACACGATTACTCGACAACTAATCCATCTCAACAACAACGTCGAAGCTTCCTAACTCAATTGGCAGAAGATCTATTGAAAACTCACGCTCTCCAAGCTCTATAACACCGTCTTTAATCACTTCATTGGCTTCTACTAGCTTTCCATTAGCTAGTTCAATCGAGTATGGGATATCTAACTTACTTGCTACTAAGCCAAGTATATTCTTAAACTCTAGAGATACGAAGCTATAATCGGTACCAGTATCAAATAGCACAGATGCAAAATGTTGATTAATGTAGGATCGTGTATTTGACCCGAACGAGTCGATCAGAGGAGTTTTACTTTGTTTCAGAGGCGGAAACTAAGAAACAAAGGTAGAAACAGCTAAATCTTCACTTTAAACACTGATTAGATTGAAATAACAACAATTACAATCACTCTTCACACCGGCAGCACCTCGGTATGGAATTCGGAAACTTACACAACTAACTTCTGATTTCGCTCAGACACACTATATATAGGCACTCTGATTCCGCTTGAACATGCTCAAGCGGAATCATCACTTCAAGCGAAATCTCCATTAAACAACTCAAGCGGAATCATATCATGTGATTTCGCTTGAAATGACTAGGTGTTATTTCAAGTGGAATAAGACTATTTGACACCTAATTCTGCTATTTTCTCGTACAACGTGCCCTGATCTATTCTATCTAGTCTAAGACTCGATACAAGACGAAGTCGACAGATGCATGCACTAACAATTAATAGGGAACGTACCAGTAACTACATTCGGATCCTGGCGAGCTTCCCTAGCTCCAATGTTAAACACTCTTCCACGAGTTTGGTTATTCTTTGGGCAATCCCGCTTAAAATGCCCTATTTCACCACAACCAAAGCAACCTTGACCGCGTCCATTCCCAGTACCACCCTGATTATTGTTGTGGTTGTGTCCTCCTCGGTTTCCATTTTCGGCTGGGTTTCCGTTTCCAGCCTGGTTTCCGTTTCCACCGCAGTTCTGATTACCATTCTGATTCCCATTACCACCACGGTTACCATTGCCATTACCATTACTATTTCCTCCTTGTGGTTTCCACGACCAACTCCAACCCAACATGTTTCCTTAGAATGACCATTCCTTCCAAAGTTACCACACTTTCTAAACCTGCACTGATCGGCATGATGAAACTGACATACATCACACTTTGGTAGAGTACCCATATACCCTTTTCCTTTGTTTTCAGCACTTGCAGCGCCAGTCTATGCCTCAGCTGGCGGATTAGCGTCTCTGCGCTTGTTGGCATTGTTATTATTCGCCCGAGTACCCTTCTTGAAATTTGAAAAACTTTCTTTTGTTCTCCCCAGACGACTCTACATGAGTCTCTTTCTTCTTTGTTTCAGAAATCGTGAACTTGCCCAACCTGATTGCTTCTTCAGTCAGCGCCACACTCAAGTCAATTGCCTCAGTAATCGTTGGGGGCTTAGAAGCAGTCACCATGCTCAGAATCTGAGGTGCCAATCCCTAGATGAAACGTTCTACCCTCTTAAACTCTGGTTCTACCAAGTAAGCAACCACGCGAGACAAATCATGAAATCTCTGCACATACTCAGCTACTTTAGGACCTTCCATTTTCAGATTCCAGAATTCGGTTTCCAACTTCTGGATTTCGGCTCAGGAGTAATACTTCTTTCGCATCAGTTCTTTCAATTCATCCCATGACAATGCATACGCAGCAGCCTCACCCAAAGTTTGTACCTGAAGGTTCCACCATGACAGAGCCTCATCTAGAAACAGTCCAGAAATGTACGTGACTTGATGCTCTGGAGCACATTAACTCATTCGCAAAACAGAATCCGTCTTCTCAACCCATCTCACAAAAGCTACGGCACCCCTGTGCCATCGAAGTTCAGAGGCTTGCAGTCCAAAAACTGCTTATAGGTACAGCCTGTACACAAGCAACATCATTCACAGAAAGCATTAGCAAAGCACGCTTGGAAATGTCCAAACGTATTGTAATGTGTCTTAGGTGACTAAACATTACCGTTAGGTGGGTTATTCCCTAAGGTACCTCCGTTGTGTTCGGAGTGAAGGGCCACGTGCTGTGCGATGGCATGTGAGATGCGCTCCTGTAATTCTGCCTCGGTCGTGGGCAGTTGATTGTTCCTTCGAGGAGGCATTCTCCTTCTAATAAGAAGATTTGATAGGTCGGGTCTTATTTGTTAAGTAAATAAGTAATTGTCTAGAGGTCGTATGTACATATATATAAACAATCATCATATCAAGCAATCATGCAACAACACAATCATAGCATAAGAAAGTAATCCAACAATGTGTTTAGTGAGAACATGACGATTGAGCTTTCATTAATTACCGACCACATTTACATTGTTTACAAAGTGTATCACATCAAAAGGGACATAGGGTCACACTACCCTAGTCCAATAAGTCTGTCAATATACAAAAATCACATGGTCAAAAGTGGTCTTTAAAAGGCTTCACAGTCTCGGCTCAATAGTGGTGCTCTCATCAAAAGTAATGCAATCTGCATAAAACCAAAAACCAACTATGTTGATGGTGGAGGTGGAGGAGGAGGGAAGAAAAGCAAGCTGCGAACATGCGCAAGCTCCTCCTCAAGCTCATATACACGGCGAAGTAAGTAACTGATCTGCTGCTCGACAGTAAGGAAACGAGCATCAAAACCTAGAAAAGGAGTAAGAGGAGCAGGTGGATGTGCAAAAGGAGACGGTGATGAATGTGGAGGAACAAATGTGGACTGGCAGGGAAAGGTGGAGGACGTGGAGTCAGCTCGAGCTCCAAAACCCTGCGACTCAATACCTCAAACTGTAGCTGAAGAGATAAAAGTGTGACAACCCTCACAATTCCAGGTATCCGCACAATTAATTAACATTTAATTTGTGCTTAATGACTGTGCTTGATTATAACTGTGAATACACTGCTTTCTGTTTTCTGTTAAATACATACACATGCATCACATTTTATATTGTCACTCTATTTATTACACACAAACATTAGTGACAAACTTGATGCACAAAAGCACAGTTAGCACAGTGAGCGGATAACCCAGAGACATGCTGACAATGCCAGCACCTAGACATGTAATGTTTTTGAGGCCAGTATGAGCCAAATACAGGATATTACACTAGTATGGAGTGTAGGGAAATGAGGACCATAAAACTGCGTCACTAGGTGATAGTTACAGTGCCGGGAAGTGCCTAAAACACACTTTAAATGCAGAATTCTGCACTCATTAATAAAATTCAGCATTTTAAAATACTAGTAAGGTGCAAAAATATATCAGAATGGTCCTGTATATTTTCCTAAGTGCCGGGGATTAATTGTGTTGCAAAAATATATATAAAAGTCACTTTAAGGAATAATTAAACACTTTAACGGAACGGTATCCAACCGAATAACCGGACATTACCCGGAACACTAAATTTTTGCAGGACACATTGTTTTACTATTTCTTGGCTTGTCGTGATCCCCGAACACCCTAACACCCACAAAAAATCAATTAAATAACATATATAAGTTCAACACTTGAATTCTAACTACCATTTACACTTTAGTTACAAAATGTTCCCCTTTACCCCCTCCCCCAGCCGAAATCGGTCCCAAGGGACCCCACCATATCATCTTCACCATGCCTCATATATTTTGAGTAGATTTAATCACATTATTATAATAACTAGTATCTTGTTGTAGTTGCCAATATATTGGAAAGTATCTCTATAAGTATGGCCCTATGATCACAACCATCACTACTCACTTAACACACCCTCACTTCACTCTCTTCCTCTCTCTTTCGGCTCCACCCAAACCGCCACCATCACCACCATAAAACCACCATCATCCTCCATTTTCAAGTCTCATTCAAGCTTGTAAGGTGATTCTAAGAAGGCTTGCTACTTGTGGAGCATCAAGGGAGCTTTGTTCTTGCTTGTTCCTCATCTTTTTCTCATCATCTTCATCACTAGTTTCTACCCTAGCCTTGTGCTAGTAGTAAGTTCCGTGTGCACCCTTGTTCATCTTGTTTCTTAGTTAAAATATGTAGATGATGATTATATTTAAAGCACACAAGAACTAGAACACTAAATTACAAGAACAAGAATGATGAACATAAAGCTCTACATGAAAGTTCAACTTGAAGATGATAAATGATACTAGTTGATGTAGTCATGAGTATGTTGTTAGTCTTATGATGATTTTTGGTTTTGTGATGATAATCACCATATGATCTTGTTAAATAATGTTGGGAAACATGATTTAACAAGAAAAGAAAATGGTTATGTGTGATGAAAAATAACCACTTTCTAACTAGACATGAACATGATAAAAATGATTTTTCACAAAATATAAACTAGCTAGTAAGTTGATGAGTATGTTAATTCAATTTTTACAAAAGGTTTTGTAAACAAACCAAGTTCAAGAAACGATCTCTAAAAGTTTATGACTTTTACATACTCTTACATAATTTTTGTAAGTAAAATAAGTGTAAAAAGCTTTTATTTACAAGAAGGGTTCAAGGGTTAAATTTTTGTAAAATTTCTTACAAGTTGTAAACACTAAATTATTTTAAGAGAATGATTTTTAAAGAAATAAATATGTTTCAGAAGGTAACTAGGTCCACTAAAAGTCTTACCAAGTTACTACGCGTTTTCGAAATATATCAAGTTCATGACTAGAATAAAACACATATATTTTTGCTCTTGGTAAAGTAAGGATTGATTATTGGTGATTGTTGATTGATTTCGAAAAGAAAATGATATGCTTAAAAGCATGGACACCTCCGTTTTTAGGGGAAACTCTGGCGAAATTTTTCTAAAGTTTCAACACTTAGAAAGTATTTTTCTAGTAAGTGTCTACAAATATATTTTTAACTTGGTTTTCAAAATAAACTTCGCCATGATTTTTATTACAAAAATACTAAGGGACGGAGGTTGATTTTTGTAAATAAAATTTGATAAATATATATTTAGGATATATATTTTATACTAAAACTCTTGTGTGATTATTTGTTTATTTTGTGAACTAGTTACGTTATTTTTAGGATAAAATAATATAACTTGTAAATACCATGAAATTACAACTCTAAAATAATACTAAAACTCTCACGAAATAAATATTTAAGTTACGCAAGTATTGTTGTATTACGAAACGCTAAAACGTCGCCTATGTAATATTTCAGAAAAATACTTTCATACTTGTATTTTAGGTAAAATATTATTTTGGAAAATGTATGAAGTAAAATATATAATATTTTTGGGAAAAATATATATATTTTGGAATTAAGATGTTTTAGACAAGTGATTAAAATATATTTTTCTAAGTGGGACTTAAAATATATTTTTCGGAATTACAAATGTACATGTATAAATACCCCCATCCTTAGGAAGGAAATACACTTATAAAATAATTAAGAAGTGTGAATACGAAATAGTTGCCTAACTATTTTTCCAAAAACATTAAACCCTAAGCCAAGGCACGGCCCGTTCGTCTAATAGACATTAGTACGTGTAGGTCGTCGCGTAGCAGACGGAGTCGGGATTGACAACTATTTCAAGATACGCACTTCTGTGAGTTCACGTCCCCCTTTTCTCTTTACTGTTTTCAGTTTTATACTTCGGGGGTGAAATACATGCGACAAATATTACAAACATTTATTTACATGGTATGGTTAGCGTAGGGAGGGTTTACTACTAGATCATGTGAGGGGTGAGTACAACACTTAAGGCCATAAATCCTCGTTGTTAGGACCGAGGGACACAAGAGTGATAGATCTATTTAGGTGTCTTCCAGCCGAAGCCCGGTAACAAATTTGCTAGGTTTGAGTTTTCCTGCACCTTCTCACACATACCAGTGGCTTTGCAACCCATTGGTGATCTCTTTTTCCTTATTGCTACATACCAGGGACTTTTATTCATACATGAAAGGTTTATACATACTCACTTTTACATGAACTCGCTCAACTTTTGTTGATTTTTCAAACTACATGTATTTCAGGAAATTAATGGATCTGGCCAAGTGTGCAATGGTGTTAAGCTGCATAGGGAGTAATGATGTCATCCAGGTTTAGGAGGTGTGACCCTTGCCTGGACGGGTTACAAGTCTTAAACCGTGTTTTTATTCAAGTCTTTTGTCGTGTCGTATGAACATGTTTTCATTATGTCATGGTTGTATTTCTTTTTATGTGTCGAATTTTTAAAACAATGGCGTTGTGGTAGCTTTTAAAACTTAATGAATGGATGACTATCATGTGTTTTATTTTCATATAGCATTGTTGTGATTGTGCTATGGTATTAAGAAGTCACACCAAATAAACCCACGCTTCCGCAAAAGTCAGCGTGTGACAAAAATCAACTCATCCCGTGTGTAGCCAACAAAATGGGAGGGATGATAGGGGTCTGAAATTGGCATAGAGTATGGTGGGAACCATCGGAATGGCTCGTCAAGCGGTGAAGAAGTGAAGGGAGCAAACGGTGCAGTCTGAGGGATCTGAGGAAAAGCTGCCGAAGCAAAAGGATCGAAACTAGGGTGCTGACCCGAAGTACCTTCCCCTGGACGGGGTGCAGGGATGTCCTGAAGGAAAACAATCGGTAAATCAGTGCGGTGGACATCAGACTCTACAGGAGGGAGAGGAGCAACATCAGCGGGTGCGGGTGGAGGAATAAATGGCTCAACAACCGGAAGATCAACAGTTGCAGGAACTGGGTCAGGAATAAGCGGTGCGATGTCAGGTAACCCAAACGGGACATGGTCATGAGCAGGAATTGGCTCAGGGTCAACAGGTGCAACATCAGGCTGACCAAAATGAATAGGGTCCGGATCGTGGATATGCTCGGGATCATGTGGAGGTGTAGGCTCACGAGCAGGAGATGGTACAGCAGATATAGCGGTGTCATCATCAGAATCGGTAGCATAACGCTGCAGTCCTGCCGCCTGCAGGGCTGAGGATGTCACAGACTCAAAGGAGTCTGAAACGGAATGCAACCTAGTGTAATATAGTATAATAAGCATGTACCAAACCTATACAAAAATATGATTAAATGTTTACAAAAATATGTTAAAAAAAGTGTAGTATATAATACGGTTTTAACATAGATAATATATTATAATAAACATGTACCAAACCTATACGACATGATAAATTTTTAAAAATGTTTTTTGTTTAAAAATAAAAGAATTCTTTTATTAAACTTTTATAAAACTATGATTAAATGTATACAAAAATTTGTAAAAAAACAAAGCAATACGACCCGTTTTAGTCCAGCCAGCCGCCATACATGCAGATTTGACTTTTGACTTTTGAACCCATACGCATCGTATAGGCCTATACGATGCGTATTGAAATAGTAAGGTGTGCGAATAGATAATCAGGTGTGCCAATAGAATTCCCCTTCTTTATTAGTTACTTTATTACTGCACCCACGTTTCCGTATTATCGCATGCATGAACTTGTCTTCCTTGCGTATTTAAATAGCTTGTACCAGCATTTGAGCAGTTAAGAGGAAAATTGATCCAAAACACTTGTCTTGCGTTTATTTATGTTTTGTTATTTATTCGTTTATTTGGAGATTGTCGATCTCGAATCCGGCTACTAACATGGTGTTACCACATTCTGCATTTTAACATTTCCATGCATAATTTTAGGACCCGATGTTTAACATCTTTCAGTATAAATTGTAATTGATGCCTGTTTGGCGTAATATGTTTTAGGTATATATTTTAAGCCCTTTTTACACTTTAGCCAAGTTTTAAATTTATAAAACACGATATTTACTAACACTAAACACACATATGGGCAAGTGCACCCATCGTGGACGTAGTACAGTGTTGGTAAGATACCGAGGTCGTCCAAGGACACAAGAGCTTTTAGTACCGGTTTATCCTCAACGTCTAATCAAATCAAAATGTTAGAAAAAGATTTTTTTAAACTAAGAAAATAAAACTAACTAAGTGCTGAAAAATAAAATAAAAATAAAAACAGATAGACAAGATGAATCACTTGGATCCGACTCGTGTGTTAGTATAACCTTTGATTATTTTCGCACTTTTACACTTGTTTAAGAGATTATCTTAGTTATTGTAGTAGGCCCCTCTTTTGAAGGCGACGTTACCCTCAACCCAGTAGTTTGAGTCAGCAAGGATACAATCCTAAAGGGTCGGATTATTGAAAGATAATTAATTAAGTTATTAATGCAAATTATGGTAGGCCCCTCTTTTGGAGGTGACGTTACCCTCGACTAAGTAGTCTGAGTCAGCAGGGATACAGTCCTAAATAGCCGGGTTATAGTATTAATAGTAGTTAACTTATGAGGGGGTCAAAGAGTTTGGACCCCCGCCATCCAATACCTTTGGGTATTGAAGGAGGTCCTACTAAATTTGACCCAGGTCCCTTGTAGGACCTCTAAACGCTGAACAAGGGCAAGACCCTTACCAAACTGTTCCCTTAACCCCCGACCAGGTAGCCAACATACCTCCATATAGACCGTGGAGATATGAATGGTGAAAATCTTTTATTTTATATAGACAGTAAAATAATGCCAAGACACCACGGACAAACGATAAGGAAGAATCACCTTCAACATAAGAAACTAGTTATTAAAGTCATTAATACAAAACCAATTAAGAAGTGCAAAAGATTAAAAATAAAATGTATTATACTAAACACTTGTCTTCACCAAGTGATGTAAGAGACTTAGGCAAACATGGCCTTGATTGTCAAGAACTCTTACGATCAATCTTGGATCCCGAGACGAGTCACACACTCTATGATGGACAATGGATGATGGTGGTGGATGATGGTGTTATGGTGGTGGTGGGTGGTGAGTGAAGTGTGAGAGAGGTGGTGTGCCAAGGGATGAGTTGCAATGGCTCCAAGCACTCCTATTTATAGGATGAACAGAAGCCTGGGCACGGCCCCGTGCCCGTCTGACACTATCTCTCTTCATTAATTGTAATTCGCAATTACAATAAATGCGCCTGCAGTACTTTAGGCACGCCCCCGTGTTCACTGGGCACGGCCCCGTGGTGAGCAATAGAAGCTTCTACAGGTTTGTCTTTTCTGCTGCTTTTTGGGCACAGCCCCGTGCTCACTGAGCACGGGGCGTGTTCAGTCTTCTGTCTTCTCTGTTTTGCTTGGGAGGATGGTGTCGAGGGGTCGGGCAGTCCACTTTTGTTCCCTTTCTTGTATTTATGTTAGATTCAGCTGTCTTTTTGCTTCTTTTGTTAATTTGAGCTCATTTAATCCTTAAAATACAAAAGGAAGACAAAAATACACTTTTTCCAACATTAGTACTTAAAAAGGGTTAGTTTTATGCCACATTTGATGTAATTTATATGTTGCATTTTACACACATCAAATATCCCCACACTTGAATCTTTGCTTGTCCTCAAGCAAAACTCTTTAATATGTGGCTTACACTCCCAAATGGAATGGGTAGAAGAGAAGGTTTTGGGCTTGTCATAGAGTGTCGGGATTTTCCAAGATTGTTTAGGTTTTATTTTTACTTATTTACAATCCTATTCGTCATGATTTATTAAAAACTTTTCATAAGGTAAATTATTTATTAAGGCATAACATGCCTTTCTAAAATTCCATTTATATACAGGTTCACATACCTCACGGGAGAAATCACTCACACTCGGCCGAAGGTGTATTTTTAGTGAATCACTCGAGAGCGGCATGGAACTTATTCTTACCATAAGTTTGCCAAGCAATCAATCCTCCTCCTTTTTAACTTTATACCTTTGTAAATATCAAGAGGACTTTTTGGGTGAAGGGTTAGGCTTGGGCTAAAGGTGGGTAGTTGGGTTAGTGGTTAGTAGAAAAGGGCGAAAAGCGTAAAAAGCGTCGGTTTTCGTAAAACATTTTGTTTTTGTGACTTTCTGTTTTCAATGAAGTATTTATTGAAACAAGCTTTTATTTGAGGAGCTTTGTTTGTTTATTTCAAACTTCATTGTAAAATAATTTTTTTTTTTCAAAGTCACACGAAAACCGAGCTTGTTACTAAAATAAAAGGTAAAAATAAAAAGGGTTTTTGGTGGGTAAAAAGGGTTTGGGGTTAAGAAATGAAAAGGTTTAGGCTCAAAGGGGTTAACTAGGGGGAGTTTTTGGGTAGGTGAAAAGAAAAATAAAAATAATGGTGTTGAAAGAAAAAGGGTTAGTCCTAATGCCTCCATCATTTACTTACTTGGGTTTAAGTTGGTAAGGACCGGGAATGAATTGTCATGGCAAGTTCTAGAGTCGTAAGAACCAAGCGGCTATTCACACAAGAAACGAAAAATGAGCATTTAACGTAAAGATGTATATTTGTATGCTCAATAAAGGCTCAAAACTCACTTTTATGGGAATGGGTTTTTATGTGATCAAGTATATATAATCAAATTTTAACTAAGCTTGTCATGCCGTTTCATAATTTTCTTATGTTGGTTCTTTTTATCATGACGCTATCGGTTGTAAACTTATAAAAAATATAACCTTGTTAGACTTAGAATTCCCAACTTAAACTTAGACAAGTAAAAAAAATGAAAATTTTTGAAAAAATTTGGGGTGATTAGCGGTTCCAATAGAGTTTTGTGTAAGGCTTGTTATTAGGACTTGCAAAATTCAAGGTTTTAGCATCCCCCCAACACTTAAATTACACATTGTCCTCATTGTGTCCCAAAAATAAATTTTTAGGTTGATTGAATGTGTAAAATGGTGTTAAAAGCAAAATTTTATGTTACTGGCAGTCTGGACATGGCCCCGAGGTGACCGGGCACGGCCCCGTGTTCAGGTGCCAGTAACAATAATTAAAGAAAAGAAACAGAAGCCTGGACACGGGGGCGAGTTCGGTGAACACGACCCGTGTCCAGTTACCTGAACCGGGCATTTGTCTGCAGGATGTCTAGCATGGGGCCGTGTTGGCTGGGCACGGCCCGTGCTGAGCTTACTGTAATGAAGAAATTGTTGTCGGATGGCCCTGTTTTTGTGCATGGGGCTATGTTTCTCGTTTCCCTTGTTATCCTTGACCACCATGAGTGTGTTTTAATCCTGCAAATTAAAACTAAAAGATTAAACTTAAACTAAGGATAGTTCCGCGGACTGCCTCCGTGGTGCGCCACGTTTATAAGGGTCCTTGGCTAGACCCAAGGCGAGGTTATATGTTTTCTGAGCGGGATGTTTTGCATCCCATGTTACACCGTCGGAGAGCATCATCCAAACTCGAATCAATAACCTTCATGTAATTGACCGGGTCATCTTCCTCTATTCTCTTCCCAACCCCGAACTTCACTTCATTATCCCCATATTTTAAAGTGAGTGTTCCGTCATTCATGTCCACCACTGCCTGTGCGGTGGCGAGAAATGGTCTCCCTAGTATGAGGGGGACTTCGGTGTCTTCTTCCATATCAAGTATGACAAAGTCGGCCGGGTAGACGAAATTGTCGACCTTGACTAGGAGATTTTCAATGACACCTTGCGGGAATTTGACGGATCGATCAGCAAATTGTATACTCATTTTTGTAGGACTCGTTTTTCCTAGGCTGAGTCTTTTGAACATTGATGCGGGCATGAGGTTAATACTAGCCCCGAGGTCGGCTAGTGCATTACGAACGGGGGAGTTCCCGATCTAGCAAGGAATTGTGAAGCTTCCGAGATCAGTTTTCTTTTGGGGGAGTTTGTTGAGTACGAGGGCGGAGCATTCTTCGCCTAAGTTAACTAATTGCAATGTTTCAATTTTCCTTTTATGAGTGAGGAAGTCCCTCATGAACTTAGAGTATTTAGGCATTTGGGTTAGGACGTCAATGAAAGGAATGTTGACATGCAATTGTTTTAGCAAACTTTCGAATTTTGTGAATTGCTCATTGGTCTTTTGACGGATTAACCTACCGGGGTATGGAACCGGAGGAGCCTTGGTGGGTTCTGGAGGAGGAGGAGGAGTGACCTTCTCTTGCTATGGCGGAGATGTGACCTCCTCAATAGGTGCTGGCCCTTCTGCGGGACCCACGGTACGGTTCCGTAGAGTGATGAGATGAACTTGTGCCTTTGGGTATGTCTCGGTATTACTTGGTAGCGCGCCTTGCGGTCTCTCGGAGAAATTTTGGGCTAGTTGATTTGTTTGTTTTTCAATGTTTTGAATACTAGGTTGTTGATTTCTAAAATTTGATTCTAATTGTAGAAACCTATCCGAGTTTTTCTTTTCAGTGTCGGAGATGAGGCGAGATATAGTATCTTCAAGCCTTTCTCGTCCACCTGGTTGTTGAGGGAAATTTTGTGACTCATTTCTTGGTTGTTGAAAGTTTGTTCGTTGGTTTACGCTTTGTTGGTTACTACCATTGTCGGGTTCTCTCCAACCAAGGTTAGGGTGATTTCGCCATCCTTGGTTATAGGTGCCCGTTGGAGGACCCGACGGCCTAGGTCTATTATCAATGTAGTTTACCGATTCTTGATGATCGTCTGTTTCTTTCATACAACTCCAATTTTCATGTGGCCCACCACACCCTTCACAAGCCATAACCGAGACTGTTTTTGTCATTTCCAATTTTTTTATTTTTGAAGAAAGGGCCTCGATTTGGGCTTGTAAAGAAGTGCTTTCATCAACCTTATGGGCCCAGGGCAATAGATTTATTGCCTCGAGGAGTGTGCCACTGGAAATTGGTTTGAGCAATTTCCTCAATTTGATTATATATTTCATGCGGGCGGCGATTACCTAAAAGTCCCCTGGAGCTAGAGTCAAGTGTTTCCCTTGTGTGTGGCAACAACCCATTATAGAAAGTGGATACTTGTTGCCATATCGCAAGGCCGTGGTGTGGACACTTTCGCAATAGCTCCTTGAACCTTTCCCAAGTTTCATATAAGGATTCCCCGTCCTCTTGTGAATATGTATTAATTTCAGTCATTAATTTAGCCGTTTTAGCGGGAGGGAAATACTTATATAGAAATTTTTGGGCTAGTTCATCCCAGGTGTTTACCGATCCAGCTGGGAGGGCGTTAAGCCAAGCTTTTGCCCGGTCTTTTAGTGAAAAAGGAAACATTCGGAGGCGGATGGCGTCATTTGATGCTCCATTGATCCGAAAGGTATCACATATTTCTAAGAAATTAGTAATATGTAGATGGGGATCCTCGTCCGCAAGCCCATGGAAGGTTGCAGAGTTTTGAAGCATCTGTATCAAATGCGGCCGAAGTTCGAAGTTATTGGCTTCAACATTCGGTGCTTTTATAGCGGCGCCGAGATTACCTACGGTGGGTCATAGATAATCCATGAGGGTACGTTGGTCCGCCATTGGAAGTGGGTTCCCCGAAACCTTCTCTTGGTTTTTAGCTTTTAGTCTTTTTCTGAGAAAGCGTTCGGGTTCTTCTAGAGGTTCTTTTATGTCTTTATTAGAACTGGAGCTCATACACTACGTAGAGGTGGCGTCTGGTTCCAAGTCCTGCAACAAAAACAGAAAAGAATGTTGGTCAGAAGGTTCACCACGGCCCCGTGCTCAGTGAACACGGCCCGTGATCGGAGTTACAGTGATTGTTTTCCGGATCCCTGTTACTGGAGAGTTGGACACGGCCCCGTGTTGCACCGACACGGCCCCGTGGTCAGCCTTCTGTAACTCGGAAAACTAAAAACTGCCAGTAACACTGCTGGGCACGGCCCGTGTCCGACCAGGCACGGCCCGTTCTGAGCTCTGCAGAAGCTGAAAATTTAAGAAAATCCTAAAAAAATAAAAAGAAAATAAAAAAAATGATTAGGCCGTTGATTCCTAACTTTCTTAAAATCCTTGTGTCCCCGGCAACGGCGCCAAAAACTTGATGCGTGTTTGGTGTAATATGTTTTAGGTATATACTTTAAGCCCTTTTTACATTTTAGCCAAGTTTTAAATTTATAAAACACGATATTTACTAACACTAAACACACATATGGGCAAGTGCACCCATCGTGGACGTAGTATAGTGTTGGTAAGATACCGAGGTCGTCTAAGGACACAAGAGCTTTTAATACCGGTTTATCCTCAACGTCTAATCAAATCAAAATGTTAGAAAAAGATTTTTTAAACTAAGAAAATAAAACTAACTAAATGCTAAAAAATAAAATAAAAATAAAAACAGATAGACAAGATGAATCACTTGGATCCGACTCGTGTGTTAGTATAACCTTTGATTATTTTCGCACTTTTGCACTTGTTTAAGAGATTATCTTAGTTATTGTAGTAGGCCCCTCTTTTGAAGGCGACGTTACCCTCAACCCAGTAGTTTGAGTCAGCAAGGATACAATCCTAAAGGGTCGGATTATTGAAAGATAATTAATTAAGTTATTAATGCAAATTATGGTAGGCCCCTCTTTTGGAGGTGACGTTACCCTCGACTAAGTAGTCTGAGTCAGCAGGGATACAGTCCTAAATAGCCGGGTTATAGTATTAATAGTAGTTAACTTATGAGGGGGTCAAAGAGTTTGGACCCCCGCCATCCAATACCTTTGGGTATTGAAGGAGGTCCTACTAAATTTGACCCAGGTCCCTTGCAGGACCTCTAAACGCTGAACGAGGGCAAGACCCTTACCAAACCGTTCCCTTAACCCCCGACCAGGTAGCCAACATACCTCCATATAGACCGTGGAGATATGAATGGTGAAAATCTTTTATTTTATATAGACAGTAAAATAATGCCAAGACACCACGGACAAACGATAAGGAAGAATCACCTTCAACATAAGAAACTAGTTATTAAAGTCATTAATACAAAACCAATTAAGAAGTGCAAAAGATTAAAAATAAAAAGTATTATACTAAACACTTGTCTTCACCAAGTGATGTAAGAGACTTAGGCAAACATGGCCTTGATTGTCAAGAACTCTTACGATCAATCTTGGATCCCGAGACGACTCACACACTCTATGATGGACAATGGATGATGGTGGTGGATGATGGTGTTATGGTGGTGGTGGGTGGTGGGTGAAGTGTGAGAGAGGTGGTGTGCCAACGGATGAGTTGCAATGGCTCCAAGCACTCCTATTTATAGGCTTAACATAAGCCTGGGCACGGCCCCGTGTCCGCTGGGCACGGCCCCGTGCCCGTCTGACACTATCTCTCTTCATTAATTGTAATTCGCAATTACAATAAATGCGCCTGCAGTACTTTGGGCACGCCCCCGTGTTCACTGGGCACGACCCCGTGGTGAGCAATAGAAGCTTCTACAGGTTAGTCTTTTCTGCAGCTTCTTGGGCACGGCCCCGTGCTCACTGAGCACGGGGCGTGTTCAGTATTCTCTCTTCTCTGTTTTGCTTGGGAGGATGCTGTCGAGGGGTCGGGCAGTCCACTTTTGTTCCCTTTCTTGTATTTATGTTAGATTCAGCTGTCTTTTTGCTTCTTTTGTTAATTTGAGCTCATTTAATCCTGAAAATACAAAAGGAAGACAAAAATACACTTTTTCCAACATTAGTACTTAAAAAGGGTTAGTTTTATGCCTCATTTGATGTACTTTATATGTTGCATTTTACACACATCAGTAATCATTTTACATTCAAAAATTAAGAAGAAAATTGTTCCAGGTCTTGTGTTTGAACTTTTATCTTTTGGAGAGCAGTCCTCTCGAACTAACCTCTTAACAATTGGTGCTTTCATCTTGAACTCCCCAATGCTTCGAGGAAAGATGCCTCCACATCCACCATTGATGACAGTATGCAAACCGTTCTTGACCGTCTAGACACTGACACCACCCACATGACCACCCACGTTACCGCCTTCAACGCCGCCCTCATTAGCCTAGCTGAAGCCACCTCTAATCTTCCTACTGCAATTTCCCTTGCCGTGTCTTCCACTCCACCGCCAAACAACCATCCGCCACACAACCTACCACCGAACAACTACGGCATACGGCCACCAAAAATCCATTTGCCAACCTTCGACGGTTACAATCCCTTAAATTGGCCTTTTCAGGAAACCAACTACTTTGATTACTACTCCATCCAACCTGCTCAACGCCTCTTTTTGGCCCAATTTTACTTCACCGGAGATGCCTTGAGTTGGTATAAATACCTTGCCAACAACCGTCTTCTAGGTATGTGGTTAGAATTTTCCCGGGCTCTCAACTCCATTTTGGTTTGTTGGATTATGAAAACCACCAAGCCTCACTCTTCAAACTCAAACAACTAACCACCATCACCGCCTACCAAGCTAATTATTAGCATTACTAGCATATTCTTCACGTGTAGCTTCCCAATTCTAATTATTTATAATTAAGTTGTGTAAACTGTAAGTTTTAACTTATGTATTTAAGCCACTTAGACTATAGCTTAATAGTCATATCAACGTCATAACACCCTTCAAAAAATATGTAACGATTAACGTCCTTAATAACCTTTCAATCATTACTTTACAAATTTTTATCTCATTTGGCGTTATACTAGAAATGTTCCTCCATGTTTATGTCCCTATAATGCTTAGGGGGAGAGGGCAGTGTTGAGGGCCTCTTCATTCCCCCAAACACGCGAGGGGCAAAATTATTATTATTTTTTTTTTTTGTTATTTCGTAGAAAGAACTTGAAATTTTCCAGATTGTGAGTGGTTTTTAAAATTTTGGTATGACATTTATTATCTTTAACTATGTAAGATATTTTTTCTTTATTAAACTCATGTAAAACACGGGTCTATATCCTACTATACTATTAAAAAAAACACAATTTATTTTAACCATTTGCTTTCTTTTTTACAAGATCCACCTTATCTTTCCTCCCTTATCCTTGTTATTTGTTTATTATTATCATTAATCATAATCACTTATCACATGATTAGGTTACGACATACATGTAGACTTTTAATGAAAAAAAAAAGCCAACAAGGATGACACTATGACCACTGATTTTCCTTTTCCTAGGTAACGGAAATATACCTCGGAGAGGCATGGTTGCCAAGCATAATATCACTTTCATAATGAACCATAATGTTACTTTCATGATGATACCGGATCTACTCAAGCAACAATGACCTCCATAAATATATTACTTTTAGGCCACAGGGTCAGCATCGCGCCACCCCGTCAGATCAGTAATTTTGGCGCTCTCCCCTTCCCCCTACATGTTACCAAGGGGGCGTTACCCCTTATCCGCCAGCACGCTAACGGCCAGAAAATGGTTTTGAAGGTGGGCTCATTCTTTTCAACCAATCAAATCCCTTCTTTTTATTTTTTTTATTTTGTTTAATAGAGAGCTTTAAATCATTGCACATAAGTTAAGGAAGGGGCTTTAAAACTCCCTATTTGACATGACACTGATGTGACGTTGATATGGCATGATAAAGCCTCTATGAGCTTTATACCACATCCTCCAGCCTTATAATTATAATAGTAAGATTTGTCTTACTATGTTTATCAGGCCTTGAGGCATGTTACTATTCTCCATTCAACCACTAGTATACTCTTCATCCATTCAACACTCTGTTAAGATCATGCGTAGTCGTTGGGGTGAATAATGCCCCATTCTAGGGTGTTTTATGTCATGTGGCAGCCCAGTCAGCAATTGGGTATTATTGGGCGTTTTTACAAAAGGGGTGTAGTGGGGATGTGGGGTATTATGTTTGTAATAAAATAAAATAAAAAAACATTTAAAAAATCTTATTGGCCAAAAAAAGGAAGCTCAAATGTGATTGGCCAAGAAAAAGCCCCACCAGCGTGATTTATAACACGCTATAACAAAAAAAAAAAAAAAAAAAAAAAAAAAAAAAGTCAAACACGCCCATGCGTAGTGGCCCTTCGGCATGATTGGGCGATATTGAGCACAAAAAACGCCCTTTTGGCAGCCACTACGGATGGTATAATGTTTCGAACACAAAAAATATCATTAGTAATTTTGAAACAAGAACATAAATATAAGATTAATATTCTCCTATATATTAAAAGATGAATGAAATGAACAGTAATTAAAATATAATAAAATATTATATACAGCTTTTATATAGTTTTATTATTTTCACATTATAATAATTATTATCTACTTTACTTTTTAAGTTTAATAAGCTTGGTGTTAACCAGTACTTGTATCGAAAATACCGGTTCGTTATCCGTACATTAAGGTAAAAAACAGCACCAGCCTGGTACATAAAACGCCGAAAGTCGGTACCGGATTGAGTTTGATAATCTTTTAGTTCGAGAAATTTGGTACTACTACCCAGTACCATTTGCTCATCCATGATCATGGGTACCGTACGAACAACAACGGTATCGTACAACTTTTTTTTAGTTTCAGGGGTAGGGATGAGCTCGGTACCAATTAATATTAATATTCTCCTATATATTAAAAGATGAATGAAATGAACAGTAATTAAAATATAATAAAATATTATATACAGCTTTTATATAGTTTTATTATTTTCACATTATAATAATTATTATCTACTTTACTTTTTAAGTTTAATAAGCTTGGTGTTAACCAGTACTTGTATCGAAAATACCGGTTCGTTATCCTACATTAAGGTAAAAAACAGCACCAGCCTGGTACATAAAACGCCGAAAGTCGGTAACGGATTGAGTTTGATAATCTTTTAGTTCGAGAAATTTGGTACTACTACCCAGTACCATTTGCTCATCCATGATCATGGGTACCGTACGAACAACAACGGTATCGTACAACTTTTTTTTAGTTTCAGGGGTAGGGATGAGCTCGGTACCAACTGATACCGAATCGGTATTGGTACCGAAAATACCGGTTATGGTATCGGTATATGAAGGTAAAAACCAGTGGCGAACCGGTACCAGGAACGCCAAACGTCAGTACCGAACTGGTACTTAGAATCTTTCGGTTGAGGAAATTCGGTACCGGTACCCATTACTATTTGCTCATCTCTGACTACGGGTTTCTACCGAACAACATCATTACCATACAACTTTTTTAGTTGATTTTATTTCGGTTATTTTTTAGTGTTTTTTTCTAATTTTTTTTTATTCTTCTCAGCGATTCCGTGTGCAACGCGCTCGTAGTGATTTCAAACACATATAAACACATACTAAATAATAAAACAAGTTCGCCGCAACGCGGCGATGGTTTTTATAACTAATTGATATTAAAAACTGAAAAAAAGTCATACCTATTTCTTCTACGCCAAAAGGAGGTTGAATACCATTTTCATTTTATTATTGACAAATCGCATGATCTTCGTCTTCTAAAATTAAATGATATAATATGATGCACACATATTATGTTTCTTATTCTTTTCATTGCAATGGTCGTTCCACATCCTTGCTTTTTCTTGTGTTGTTTTGAACATTTCTTGTATTTCATCTTGTGGGCATGAGAATGATATGACAAATATAGAATATTCAATATATATTATATCGGTAAGATAAATGATAATACACATTTTGGGTTTCATACATGGGTTTTAACAAAAAAAAAAAAAAAAAAAAAAAAAAAAGATTAAATCCAGCGGAAACAAAAACATGTACGAACTGATCCAAACCAAGAGTCCAAATACAAACGAATCACAACAACAGGATGTTTAGAACCAAATACCTCAAATCAGTTGCAACATACTCTAAACCACATGCGGCACGCCAGTGCGGCAGCGCTAGGGTGGTCAGCGACGGAAGAGGGGCTGATGGTGGTGGTTTGCAACGCGAGGGAGAGAAAGAGTGAAACTGGTTCTAAGGTTTTTGGTTTCCTTTCAGAATGGTTCAACAAAATCTTAATCCCTTACTCCCTTTTTTAATTCACCAAACCTTAATTCGAGTTTACATGCCCCCATGTCTATCTTTAATTGGCAAGGGTTTTCGAACAGATCGAAATATAAAAATATAGATTGGGGGGAGTGGTGTTCTTTTGTAAATATGTAACATGGTTTTGGTTGTTTGTTGTTCTGGCCCGGTTTGGGTCGGAGTTTTGTTAAAGAAGTTTACTTTTCAAAAAAAAAAAAAAAAAAAAAAAATTGGCCAGGGTTTATCTGATTTAGTTATTTAAACTTACTTAAATAATTCAAACCTAATTAGATGATGATCTATTAGATAATTTAAATAAACCATTAATTTATTAAACCTAGATAAATAAATAAGAATTATTAGTTATTTAATTGCTGTGATTAATTTAATTAAAATTTAGTTAAATAATCAAAGCTTGTTAATTATTTAAACGAACTAATTAAATAACCATTGAGGAACCTATGTCCACGAGCTGCAACTGCAACTATGTTATTTCATTAATCACAAAATCAAGATTAGAATTACATGATATCTTTCTATACTAATAAATAAAAATCTTTTTTGAACACGTGTCACTTTCTGGTGATTTCTCACCTTATTTTTTCCTATTTATCTCTCATATTAAATAATAATAATAATAATAATAATAACAATAATTTTAAACAAAAAATTAGATAAGAATATGAACGTTTATTTTTATTATGATCATATTAAGTAATAATAATAATAACAATAATATTTTTAAACAAAAAATTAGTTAAGAATACATATTTAACAAAGTAAAATGTTATAATAAGTAAATAGTACATTAAAGTTCATTTTTAAAAGATAAATCTTCATGATTGTATGTGTTAACATATGACGTTATATTTTATTAAACACGTGGAATATACGAGTTTTTTTAAAGATATATCTTTATAATTATTTATTATATAAAATTACATTTATGCAAAATAAAAAAAGTAAAATTTTATAATAAGTAAATAGTATATCAATGTTCATTTTTAAAATATGAATCTTGATAACTGTTTGTATTAACATATGACATTATATTTTATTCAACTCGTGCAATATACGAAATTTTTTAAAAATCTATCTTTTTATTATTTTTTATATAAAATTATATTTATACAACCCGTGTAATACACGGGGTTGTAACCTAGTATATATATATATAACAAGATTAGGGCGAAACAATTTAGGAATCAAAACGTGGCCCCCTAAATAAAATTGGCCCAAAGGTCTTACACTCAACATGATCACCTCACATATATTGACATCACCTTGCAATCGGGCAACTACTCCAATTTTAGTGTGTATAATCAATACTACCAAGCATTTTGGTAAGACCATGGGGTATGGTGGGGCTTGGGTTGAGGCTTGGGTTGGGCATTTGATGACACGTGGATCTTGAATATTACAAACCCAAAGCCAAGTTTTTTAGGGGTATGGTGGGGCTTGGGTTGGGCGTGGCTGGGCGGCGTGGCCTAGCCACATCAACATTTTTTTATATATATTTTTATTTGTAACTAAATAAAAAATAAATATACATATTTTTTTAAAAATACATAAACATACATAATAATGGGCCAATCACAATCCGCCAACTCACCTTGCTCCCCCGCCCCACGTCCGGCTTGAAAGCCAAGCCCCAAAGGGCCACGCCCCAACCCAAGCCCCATACCCCAGGGCCTAAAGCCATGTCTTGATTCATGCGCCTCATACAATTTTTGAATGTCGTTCCATGTTGATTTACGCAAATATTGTCTGCCATAAACTTAATGACACATTCAGAAAAATAAAGGAGCACAAACAGAGAAATACCTTACAAATTATGAACTAATGAACACAAACAGAGGAGTACATTCAGTGGCGGAGTCAGAAATTTTTTCTTATGGTGTCATTTTTTATGAATACCCCGATTTATAGTAACCCGGAGTCGAACTTTTTTGGATCGGTTCGGATCTAGTCGGGTCAAATCACATGATAAAAGCAAATATCACAGTAAAAGTAAAATGTCATTGAATTAAAACACATAATAAAATTACAAAGTCATTTGAAATATATAATAAAATGCATTTAATAGTTGCTTTGTACTCATTTTCATGTTTTGAAAATGATTCATAATGTTTTCAATGGCAAATTGAAAAAAAAAAAAAAAAAAAAACCCTCTTTTTCATTATAACAAACAAGTGCACACATCATTCAAGTGATCATCAAACATCCTGTTAGGTTAAACAATTGAAACAAAACTAATTAGACATGAGGCTATAATGCTTACTGGATTAGAAAAAATAAAAATTAAGCATGGATCTTTAATGATTTAAAGTATACTAATTAAATTCAAGTAAATGGGCTTAATTTTTGAAATATAAATTTGTTTATTAAGTAACTGTTTTAGAAGAAAACAAAACAATGGTGTCGTTTGTAAAAACACAATGGTGTCGCTCGTAAAAAAGCACTGGTGTCGCTCGAATTTTCCCTATTATACGTTGTATTTGCTACACAAAATTCAATGGTGTCGGACGACACCGTTGTTCAAAGTGTGGCTCCGCCACTGAATACATTACAAATTACATTCTTATCGTTCAGGGTCAACTCTCCCATGGGCCTAAAAGTTTTTAGTTTTCTCAAAATATAATTTTTATATATAGTTTTTTTTTTTAAACTGTATAATTTAACTTAAAAGTTTAAACTTAATATGTTTTCAAACCCGTTAACTTATCATATTTAGTTTAACTTAATTTAACCTAACTAAACTAAATAATGTTTTAAAATTTAGAGAAAAATGCCCGGATAGTCCATGTGGTTTGCCCATTTTTCACCTTTAGTCCTTAACTTTCTAAAATTACAGCTATAGTCCTCAATTTTTGCAATTTCGTTCCCGGATAGTCCCTGACACGGATGGGGGTTAGTTTTTGGTGTTAAGTGGATGTGAAATTACTAAAATGCCCTTTTTATTAAAAATCTAAATTCTTTTTTATCTTCTTGTAGATCAGAACTACCATCACCCCAGCCTCCACCCTTTCTGGACGATGACCTCTCCCCAACCTCCACCCTTTTCCGACCACAGGCCACCACACCCATCCACCTTTCTGGATACTTTTGTTTTTCCGGCAAGCTCCACCCTTTCCGACCACACACCACCGCCACCCCGTCATCATCAAACCGCTGTCATCATCCAAACCCACTCACTACTTTCATCAAACAGAAATTTGTTGTCTTCAAGATAACTTTTAGTTGAGCATATGATAAGCATAAGTATCTTGCAAGAAAAAAATATACATAACTTACATCTGTGTCTTCATCAACATCACTATCATGAATTCCAACTTCTTAAATAAGTCTTCTGTTTGCATCAGAAAGTACTAGGAAACAAAAAAAAAAGGTTGATTTATCAACTAATCTTAAAAATAACACCAATATTTCAAGATTCACTCACTTCCACAGGACCGGATAAAAATCATAAAAATCTAATCTTGATAATACCATTCTTAGAACAATTAATCACAAATTAAACTCAATTAAGAAAATGGGTATAATAAAATGGGTAGTGGATTATAACTTCAAGGTATCAATTGTTTTATTGATCACGTAATTTTTGATACATAGGAATGGAATGACAATCCAAAATATATAGAACTAGGTTAATGCCCGCGTAATACGCGGGCTTTGACCAAAACAATATTATTTACTTTGAAATGAAATGTTCTGTACAAACACATACATTGGAGAAAATAAACAGAAAATTATTCAATCTCGGAAAAAACTTCCTTGTATACTATATATGAAGATTGTCAATGCTTACAAAACTACCTAAGAGTGATCACATCTTTCAAATAAAATAACAAAATTTTATTGCGAAAATATGAAGATTGTGAATGGTTAGAAGAATCGATAGCTAATTTATACAAAAGAATATCATCTAACTATTGTATAAATCAAGAACGTAACATTATAAACATAAGAAAACATTAACCTAACCGAAAGTTAAAAATGGCCATATGAGAAAAACAAAAGTACTTCATAAACTATTGTAAACATATATAAAGACAATGATAATAACATCAAAAAGTAACACCATTCAACCACATATTTAACTAAGCTATTTGTACCATTACAAAACATCAACATAAACTAAACCATAATAAAGTAAGCAAAGTTTTCATGTCCATCAACCCAACATCCAAAATGTACATATCAAATATACTAACCAACAACTTAACAAACCATAGCTGTTATAAACAAAATGCATACCAGTCTTGCTTAGATCGAGGTTACATCATTCAACACAATCTTCTTCTAGGATGTTGCATAAGTGAAGTGTAACATATGACCAAACTCCAACTGGTTATCTGCCATGAACTTTCTCCAACCATCAACGGCGTAACGTAATGTACCACCATTTAACTCCGTCTTCGTCTCATAAACCTCCACATCTCCAGTCATGTTTTGAACATATAAAGGTTCCAAGTTATCAGACAGGCCTGCTCTGTTTACAACTTCAACAGGAAGACGCTAAATGTAGGATCGTGAAACGACCTGACGAGTCGATCAGAAGAGCACTCAGACCGAACCAGAGGCGGAATACATTGATTTAGTCTTCGTTTAGCATGGATTCACTATTAATTGTCTTTTTATTGATCTTGTAACAGCTTTACAGTACAAAGACACTTCGACGGAGCTTCGCCGTCGGAAATCAGAGAGTTACAACTGACATCGTTTGAGACCTATTTATACTATCAGCCCCTTCCATTTGAAACCATTCAAACGGACAACTAATCTCAAACGGTCACTACTCAAACGGTTAACATTAATTCAAACGATCATCTTCAAACGACCAAGCTATTACAAACGGAAGCTTATCTCAAACGGTTGGGCCTTCATACGGATCCTTACACATGATTGGGCCTTCTATTGGCAGCTTCCTATTGGACCTTCAAAAGGTTATCATCTCCACATTCTGTTTTGTCTTTATTCAATCTTAACTTTCACGTGTACATTGTAGACTTTTCATGTGATGATGATGCAATGGATGATGTCACAAGGATGATGTCATCATCAAGAATGATGACATCATTCTTGTTCCATACTGTAACGAACCCGAGACTCGACATAAGACGAAGACGACAGATGACTGCACCAACAGACTCCCCCTCAGATGTTGACGAGTCTTAAGTGTCGAGTCTTCGCATCTTCAGCCTTTATCAATCTCTTTTCTTTCTTAGCAAATACCAGGATCTTCTCTTTGGCTCTAGCCTCGTCAGACTCCCCCTTTCATCATGATGGGATCGCTATCTGGAATTTGCTATCACCTTGAGATCAATCCCTGGCTTTATCACTGTTTAAGCTCATCTCAGGTTCTGATGTATCTCCTGGCTTTCCGTAGCAACAGGATCAGAAACCTACACATCTCAAACATTCTATTACAAACCAACAAAATTGTGATTCAACTTAATGAACCAACTTAACATTTAAGAATTTTTCACATTTAAAATTTAACAACTTTTAAACTTTCCAAAATTTGATTAAACATTTCAAACCAATTTAACCAAACCATCTGTTCATCATGTTTAGCCTTTGAGATTTTGAATATCCGCTTTTCAACATCAGTGGTCGAAAATCTTTTTGGATTTATCAAAAATAAGAAACATAAATGCAATAGCAGAATGCAGCAAAGAAATATTTACAAACATTATTTTTGTGAGTTCGTGCAAGAGGATCATATCAGTTTTTGAGACAAATCACACGCACCGTTAAGCTTTTAATCGTTTTAAGCTCTAAACGATTCACGTAGATTGACGATATTGTTGTCCACTTAAACTCAATCTAAAAACTTTCGAAATGCTTACCGATACGTTAAGGTATATTAATTTTGCACTAAATTCTTATGGACCCCACGATCTCAGCATATCCCCTCATCATGTAATACACTAACTCAAGTAATGCCTTTAAACTTTTATCAACTGTGAATTGTGCGAAAACAAAGCAGAATGTTTAAACATTAACAATCAGGTCGATACTTCCGTATACGCAGAGAAAGTCCAATGTTTAAACAAAATAAGAAAATAGAAACAAGTTGAAGTTGTTTAGGCTTTAACCACCAGGTCGATACTCCCGTATACGCAGAGGTGATCCAAAGCTTAAACGAAACACCAAAGAAAATAAAGCAGAACGTTTAGGCAACAACATCTAGGTCAATACTCACGTATACGCAGAGGATGTCCGATGCTTAAACAAAATAAAGAAATAAGACAAGTTTAAATCTTTGCAAATGAAATGCACAATCACATCGACTTTTTAGCAAAGTTGTGAAAGTTCACAAACTTAACCAGTTTTATGTCTTTTGACAATCAGCGATTACTGAGTAGGCACACAATCAAGAAGGACAAAACTAAGTACTATGCTTTCAATCATGTTTCCCACTAAAACTAGGCTTTTTCATTTAAGTTTGTATCGTTATCGCAAATCTACTAGTCTAGCTGAGCCTATCGTCACATCTTTAGTGAGATCGCTTATCACATTTTATCTCTCCAATTCTTTAGCATGACGTGACAGTCCAACTGATCTACTATCATTTCCTCTTGTTTCAGCAAAACTCATTTTGAATTTTTCAATGTTTTTGACGTTTTCAAATTTTCTAATTTTTTTTAAAATTTTACTCCCCCTAAAATCAAAATATGTTTCAATTTTGATTTTCTGGGAAAATTTGAAACATACTGTACAAACTTGACAACTTGATGAGAATCGCTACAATTCTCCATCCGTTTGGCTTAAACAATCAGAACTCCCCCTCATAACAAACTATTTTCCCATTGTGATTTCAAAACACTTAGGTTTGTTTTAATCAAAATGGTTTTTCCGGAAAACTTAGTTTGTTTACCAATCATTTGTAGATTATGGGGATCAAATCATGTAGTTAACTCAAGTTCAATTTAATGACCTTGATTAACCACTTGTAAGATTGATCTGAGTCAAAATCTGAACCACTTGAATCAATCACAAACAAACCTTTTACCTTTTGAATGAATGACGTTACCGAATAAAATTTTAAGAAAGATGCCGATTCATGCTCCACGCTTACCAACCTGGGAGCTCCGGCAAGTCAGGTTTTTCTATTTAAACAGATTCACCCAAGCCTGACGGTCCTTGGGTGATTTCGAATTCTTGTTCAACAATGGTGGAAAATTTGCATCATCCATTGTTAAACCTGAATTCTCCTTTTGTACCTCAACTCCAGGCTCTTCTGGCTTTGACGAACCAGAATCATTGCCTGCACATGGCTTGTCTGACTTTGACACGTCAGAATCATCACCAGGAGGTGGCTTGTCTGACTTTAACACGTCAGATTCATCGCCGACCATTTTCTTCTTCTTCTTTTCTTCTTTCGTCCTCATATTTGTATCTGATGAATTAGTCTTGCTTGACTTTGCAGTCGAGGAAGTTGATTCATCAGAACTCTTATTCGATCTATCCAGTGAACCTGAGGACAAAATCTTCTCTAGATACTCTCTCGCCTTCTTCCTCTTCTTTCGCAGTCTGTCTTTTTGCCCTTGAGAAAGCTTTAGTTTCTTTTCTTGAACTTTGGGTTCTTGAACCTTCTGTTCTTTGGGCTTGACGTTGACTGGAATCTTTGTCATTTTCTGAGAATTAACCCTCAATATTTCATTTGATCTTCTTGGGCAATCTCTGGCAATGTGACCTCTAATTTGACAGTTATAGCATCTTCTCATCTCATAGCTCCAACTCTGGCAGTTAACAGCAATGTGTCCTTGATAACTGCATCGATAACACACTCTGTTATCGTACCATGTATCACCTTCACACCAAACGCTCAGATCATAGCATTGTCTGGCTTGGTGATATTCCTTCCTCATGTTTGCTGGATTTGACTTTTGAGCACTGTGGTCAAACCTGCACCACTTATTACCAACAATTTTTGAGTTTTCATTTTTTACTTTTTGTAGTTTTTCATTGCGATTGGATGATCGATCTGATGAACTTTTATTATCTTTTTGAACATTTTTCTCATTTTTAATTTTTTGTTTCTGTTCCACTTTCTTCTTCAAAGGTTTTTGCTTAGAGCATTCACCTTTTTCAGTTGATTGTAGAACAGTTTTCTAAAATTTTTCTTTTAATTTCAAAAACAATTTTTGTTTTTCAGCTTTTTCATTTTCATCATCAGATTTCTCATCACAATCTTCAACTTTTACATTGTCAAAGTTTGTGACATCGTCACTTATTGGAACTGAATTGATTGGTTTTGGACAGGGAAAATTCAAACTGTCTGAGGAAGTCACAAAACCTTTAAATTTCTTCTCAAGTTCATCAATCTTGTTTCTTGAATTCTCAGCTTCATTTTCAAGCTGAAATATTCTTACAAGATGAGACTTGATTGATTTTTCATTTTCATTCTTCATGTTTTCAAGAACAGACTTTTCATGTTCCAAAACTTTTATCTGTTCTTGAAATTTCGTTTCATTTGCTTTCAAGTTTTTGTTCTCAAGCTTTATCCAGAAATCTTCATTTTCTGAAGATTTCTTTTTGCTTTCATCCTTTTCTTCTAACTCTTTGATTTTCTTTTGAGCACATTCACCTTCTTTTTCAAGTCGAATAATCTTTTCAAGATGAGAATTGATTGCAATTTGTTTTTCAAAATTGTTTTTACCAAACAAATCTCTCTTATCTTCTAAACTTTTTATTTGACTTTGAAAATCTTTCTCAATTTTTACTTTTTCATTTTCCAAATTGTATATTTCATTTTTCAAAACATTTTCTGATTTTTTAAGATTTTTGTTTCTAATGACAAACTCTCTACATTCTTCAAGAGTTTGGCATTCTCTTCAGCTTTCGTCTCAACCTTCAAAGCTGAAATATTTTCAACCTGTTTCTTCTGCTCATGAACACTTTCATCCTTACTCTCTTCTTCTGGTGAATGATCAATAGATACAGGTTTTTCAAATTCTACTTTCTCAATCTTGACCGATGGAACTTGTTCAATCTTCTCAGCTCTGATCTTTTCTTTAACAATGACTGCCTTTTGAATCTTTCTTTTTGCATCTTGTTTTTCATTCAATTTTTCAATTTTATCGGCATAAAATAACTTTCCACTACGTTGATCAGATGGAAGTTGTTGTTTAAAATATTCAAACTTCCGGATTTCCTCTTCATAATTGTCACTTTCTTCATCAGACGAATGATCAAAAATCGGAACTTTTTCAACAACTTCTTTTGCTGAGACTGTTTCTCCTTCTTGCTTTATCGGAAAATACTGTTGAGATTCATGATACACATATGCCAACAATTCTCCATGTTTTGATCTTCAAAGTTTCTCAAATTCACTTTTCACGAGACACACTAACCGTTTGTATCCCAATTTCAAAACCTCAATTCAAATGAAACCACCAGCTCAATATCTAAAATTTTCGACCCAAAAGCTTTGATCCAAGCCCACTTAATCACTTTGTAATTTTTCTTCTTCAAATATAAATGGCCGGCAAAAATAATTATTACCTAAAATCCTATTGAGCCGTTACAATATATGCTCACATGGGCCGATGTAAGATTCTATCTTATATGCAAAACAACAACTTTAACAATATGATACACCTAATTGGGCCGCAACTATCCACTAAGCTGACATCTTTCAAAGTATCAAAATCATATGATTGGGCCGCTGAAATGGACCAATTATTCACTTGCACTCTAATATTTGACCAAATTGATCACCCCTCAACAACACATGCACCACGAAGCCGACAATCTGTATTATCCAATCAAATGCTATTTGACCTTCAAATATGAATGTGACCTGACACACTATGACCAACTTTCACATGCAATCCCAATTTCGATTAAATCTTGTGTCAACAAAATTAATATTGATCAGTACTTCACATGCAACTGATTTTCATGTGTCATTTCAAGCGGTGTGTCGGTTCAAACGATCTTGTTCAAACGGTTTGTCATCTTTCAAGCGGAAGTCATATTTCAAACGATGACTTCAAACGGAAGTGATGTTTCAAACGGTGGGTTCCTGTTTCAAACGATAGGTTGCAGTTTCAAACGATACTTCAAACGATTGTCCAAGTTTCAAACGATAGGAACTGTTTTCAAACGGAAGAGCAGTTTTCAAACGATTGGAAGCATATTTCAAACGGAATGCTAAGCCTCGTTCAAACGGAACCCAGTTTTCAAGTCATTTTTACCCGTTTTACGTCTAATTTTAAACCGATATTTTCAAGGATTGGTTAAAACACTGTTATGTATGTTATATGTGAAAATCAGCCATTTTTAACCGTGAAAAGTATCAACTTTTGAAAGAAGGTGTAGAAGATCAGAATTTGCTAGCGAAAACGAGCTAAACGGTAAGAACTCTTCCTCCTGAGCTCTGATACCACTTGTAGGATCGTGAAACGACCTGACGAGTCGATCAGAAGAGCACTCAGACCGAACCAGAGGCGGAATACATTGATTTGGTCTTCGTTTAGCTTGGATTCACTATTAATTGTCTTTTTATTGATCTTGTAACAGCTTTACAGTACAGAGACACTTCGACGGAGCTTCGCCGTCGGAAATCAGAGAGTTACAACTGACATCGTTTGAGACCTATTTATACTATCAGCCCCTTCCGTTTGAAACCATTCAAACGGACAACTAATCTCAAACGGTCACTACTCAAACGGTTAACATTAATTCAAACGATCATCTTCAAACGACCAAGCTATTACAAACGGAAGCTTATCTCAAACGGTTGGGCCTTCATACGGATCCTTACACATGATTGGGCCTTCTATTGGCAGCTTCCTATTGGACCTTCAAAAGGTTATCATCTCCACATTTTGTTTTGTCTTTATTCAATCTTAACTTTCACGTGTACATTGTAGACTTTTCATGTGATGATGATGCAATGGATGATGTCACAAGGATGATGTCATCATCAAGAATGAGGACATCATTCTTGTTCCATACTGCAACGAACCCGAGACTCGACATAAGACGAAGACGACAGATGACTGCACCAACACTAAATACGTTTAAAGAAAAACAAATATAAGTCAATGGAAAAAATGAAATAAATATGATGGTAAATGATGTAAAAAAAACATACCAGCCGATAGTCTCCTTTACGACTAAAGTTGAAGAATTCAGGATCCATGCCAACACCAGAAACTTTGCGTGCATTCCTTGTAATCTTCTTACAATGCTTCACTTTTTTAACATCCTTTAACCGTTTCTTTCCCTTGTTTATGAATATATATATATATATATATATATATATATATATAAACGTGGTTAACAGCAAATATACTATATACTATACAATTAAAGTTTTCTTGTATAAAGAGTAATTATGAAAATGACTAACACACTGCTTTGGCTTAAATTCAATTTTATTGTTAATGTTAATGTATGTATAAAGTATCATATTAGAGAAACAATTGTATATTAACTAATAATCAATAATCTGAAATCTTTTAATAAAAAATCACTTAAAGAATTTTACGCATACTATCTAGACTTTGTATGACTTATAAACCATTTACACCATTGAATCTAAACCTATTCACTTTTTACTAAATTAAGACTCGTTTCATTCTACTTGAAAATGAATCTCATTTGATTTAACTTGACCACCAAAAAAAAATTATGAAAGATTCTAAAATTTGAATTTTAAACATGTTATTCACCAAGAATTATCAAATTTCTATCAAACGTTATGAATATGACTAACCAGACAATGACAATAAAAATCGGATATTAGTGACATTCATAAAAATATATTAAATATTTAATACCTTGACGTAATCAGCAGGCGGACGATACGGAATCGAATCAGATTTTTGACTACATTGTCGGCCTTTGCATTCTTTCTTCAAATTCTCGATTGTCTCGGATATGTGTAACACCTCGAAAAATTTCGTCCAATAATGTCTTGACACGTGTCATAAGGTTCCGTTATGTGAAAACATACTTTAGAGGGACTAAAAGTGACAAACAGTGAAAACTATGGAACGTAAGGGTCCAAAGTGTCAACAATGGATAAATAGGCTCTATGATAACCCTACATAATGTTTATAACCTTAAACGGATGGTTCACGGATCATACGACGCGGAAATTGCACAAAAGTGAAGTATTGTAAACTATAGGGGCCAAAAGTGTCAACATGTTTAATTTATACCTCTGAGTGAACTTTTGGCAGACCCGAAGCTTTGTAAAGCTAAAATATACTCACTAGAATATGTGGTAAAAATTTCATGAAGTTTCGTCAACGTATGAGAAAGTTATGGCCAAAACCGTACTTGAAGGACTAAAAGCGTCAACGTCGAATTTCAGGGCTTTTCGGTTGAGCGCAAAATGTTCTGAGGACATTTCCATGTTGGTAAAAGTCCTAAGGTTCTTAGAAACCAAGTTTGGGGGTTTACGGGTCGAGAAAAGTAGCCGAAACATCGCGTACAAGTTCAGGGGCCAAAGCTGTCAAAGTTTGAAACTTGTTTTGGCTGAACAGGGGTCAGGCGACCCGCCTGGCATGACCCAAGCGGGCCGCGTGGGGCTGCCAGCGACAGAATTCGCAAAAATGGATGATTTGGGTCTGAATTTAAGTTGTTTACAGCTCATTCCACCTCCATTCTGCTCCAATACGTGCCCTTGCATGCCTAGATCAACAGTAGCCTACTCCAACCATCTGATTACACCATAAATCAGATCAAAGATCATTTTTCTTGGCACTTGAAGTTGTGAACAAGGAGCTCTCTACATTCAAGAACTCTCTCAAGCTTTCTGGAGTTAATCTGATCATCAAGGCCGATCCTAGTGTTCACTAAGCACCTATAGGACCTTTGTAAGCTTTCAATTCGTTCTCAAATCCGTTATTACCTTGATTATTGCTAAAAGTCAAACTGGGTGTTCATAAGCTTTGACTTTCTGATTAAACGGGTTTCAATCAGTCATTTCTCGAATTGAAACCTGATACATTTGGTAATATTATGGGAAACAAACCCTCTAAAGGGTACTCTCTGATTCCCACTACATGCATGCTAAATGTCGAGTCAAACCTATTTCTAAAAAGTCAACAGAAGCAATTTTTGTGAAAAATGACATGAATAATGATATAGATGACATGCAATCTGTTTGATCTTCATAGAAAGCTTTATTATGAATATAAGAATGTATTTTACCACGATCAACTCGACAATCTTTAGTGTAAACCCGGATTGGAACCGAAAGTCTTAATAAACGACTTTTTCGTAAACTATCGGTTCGGATCCGTACATGCATGTGTGAGATCTGTATTTTAGAGCATTTTTGACCATTCCCATTTTAGTTAAACTTTCTGGAAATTTTATGTCATAAGTCTAGGCTTAGCCGATTCGAATGCATGTTTCCGATTTATGCATAAAGTTGACTATTTTGCCCTTTTTGATATAAAACGTGATTTTTGGAAAAGTGAAAGGATAGAAATCTTTATTTCTAATATATAAACTTGCACCGAAAATTCCGGATCAGTTGGTGGTCCAGATTGTGAGTTATGGCCATTAGCGTAAAACTATATTATAAATTTACATAAACGGTCCTTTTCGCGTAGAACCCGTTTCTGGCCACATTTTGATACGAAACTCTTTACCAACAGAAGTAATATAATATTATGGGAATTTTGATGATTTTTAATTAATTTTTGGCTGAACGGATCCTAGATCGCCTAGTCATTTCGGCTTATGTCGGTTTTGACCGTTTTAGCCATAAAATGAGTTTTACACATCCTTTTGACCCGAAACCTTTTTCTACTGATTTTATATGATGAATAAATTATTTTAAGTATTCTGGAAATATAAAAATCTCAGATTTAATTTGAAAACCCGAAAACGCCCTTAAATCGCATATTTAGCATTTTAAGCGCATAGTAAGCGTTATACTTGTTTTAAACATATAAGACCTATACGTACTGATGTGTTTAGCATATTTTCATATAAAAACAGTAAGTATAAGTATATGAACTCAGACTTCCAGTTTTGGCACTTTTAGCCCTTGTGAAATTACTAAAATACCCCTACGGTGCATAGTTTGGTTTTAAATGATAAATTTGGTATATGGGTCATACCCTACTGATATAATATGTTATATTAAGTATATTTACTGTATGAACCAGACCCAAAACTCAGATTTCTAATTTTACTCTTTTATTATCTTTTAAATGACCAAAATGCCCTTCTAAGGCATAAATTGGGTTTAAAATTATTCCGGGCAATATAGAACATAACTTACTGATATAATATCATATTTTAAGCATATTATCTCAGGGAACTTGCATTTGAATCATTTGACTACCCGTATCGCCCTTTTCGCGTTCGGTTCGGTTTACGTAACTAGTTTGCGTAAATTGACCGAAACGGGTCAAACGATATCATTTTTATTTCAAAATCCAGAATGTATTTAGTATACCCATATTATACAAGTATTCAAACTTGTCGGGTCTAAATCACATTCTATCCGGTCTTTCGCTTAATCGTGCGTAAACCGTATCATTCTTAAAACTAACCGGTCAAAGCTTAGGCTTAAATAAAAGACCCGTTAGGAATCTAATAGGTTAATTATAAACCTTTGTTCCAGATTAGGAGGCCCAGTAAAAGCTACCAACACTTATCATTTGTGACTTGTACTTGCTCAGGTAAATACATTTTGACTTATTTTCCCTATACGGGCTTGGGGTACGGTATTTAAAATACCGCTTGATCGGGCGCACAAGTCCTGCGCCTTATAGGTGTACAGTCTTGAATAGCTTGTGCGACTTCGTTTAAACAGTTTTGTCTTACTTAAAGGCTTTGGGGGGTTATTGACCGTGTCCCGGATATCCTTGGCATTATCTTACGAGATGGCCACGACCAGAGCACGGGGTGTAGGCGTACACCCGACGTGTATAACTCTTTAATGTGGTGTGTCATTTAATCTCTAGCCCGGACAGTAGATCCCGGGCCACCAGAGATACGAGTGCATGTAAATCGTTCACAAGTTTATATTATATAATTATCCCAAGTTAATAAAAATATTTATGCCTTGTGCATTTAAATCAATTTTCAATCATTTTCAAAATGAGTCAGTCGATTTGTATTTACCAGTGTAAACTGACGTATTTTTCCCAAAAGGTTAAGTGCAGGTACTACACGAAAATAGGCTGGCTGTTTCCTAAGAGCGTCCACTATAGTCTCGCAAGCTTGGACGACAAATATCTGTTGAACTATTTTATCTTACTTTATTTGATCCGCCTGTGGATCCGTTTCAACTACTGTGATATTTATTATTGCAATTTATTTAAAAGTTGAAATGTATCTATTCTGCTTCCGCTGTGCATTATTATATTGTGTTGATTGTCTATGACGATGCCAACTACGTCACTGTACCCCACACCGGGCCCACCGGTGACACGTGGAAATCGGGGTGTGACAGGTTGGTATCAGAGCCAACGCTGAGTGAATTAAACACTATCCTAATGTGTTTAATCTCAGTTACACAATTGCACATTCCTCGATTTTCGAGTCTAGACAAAGAACTTAGGAAATGTTCAACATTTCGTTTAATTTATTTTTATTATTTTGCATTGTCTTATATATTTTGTTGTGCAACTTGTTTGATTTTTGACAGGATCACTATGCCGCCCCGTATGAGAGGTCGAGGAGGATTTGCTACGTCTCACGACCATGAGGCAGGGCCCTCACATAGGCGAGCTCCATCCGCCACGCACAACACAGCCGCCAACGACCTTTGGAGGTCTTTCGCCGAGCCTGCTAGACACTCGGTATCCGCGAGCACTTCACCGTCTTTACCCCACTCGTTTGGGCCCCACTCGGAGAATGGGCCCCATGGTTCGCATGGATCCTACATACCTTTGCAGCAGTCACCGCACCAGTATCCAGCACCAGTCTACCAGGGTTTGTATAACCCTGATGCTTTTGTGGATGAGCCAGTGGGTCATAACCCACTTGGACCGGAGGACCACTTTTCTGGTGGTCACGAGATGGACGTCGACGAGGATACGGACCCCTCGCTACCGCCATCAGGTACGCCTAACCATCCGATTGAGATATCGGATGGGTCGCCATTTAGGGGATCACCCTACAATGGTGGGGACAGCTTTCAGGAGAGATTTAAGCAGCATGATTGGTATTACACCCCCAGCCACAACTCTCCGATGCTCCAGTCTCACCAGGTTTCACCGGTGCACTCGCAGCACCACTCGCAGCAGCAGCAGCTCCAGCAGCAGCCGCCTCTACCGCAGGACCTATCTGAGGCCCTATGGCGTGACGTGATCACTCCGTCACCACCGCCGCCACCAGTTTTACCTCCTCCGCCTCAGAGGCCAAGGAGGAATGCGCGCATGTCTACGCGCGGAGGGATTCGCATAGGCACCCCTCCACATGTTGGTAGCAGCCGCTACACGTCTCTTCCCGGGGAGTCCGAGACAGGGGAGTCTCAGCATCCCGTATCGGAGGTTACTTCTGTACCGATCCCGCCTCTGCCGCCGCAGAACTATGGAGAGCCGATTCCGGCTTATGCTAGTGCAGCTCAGTTTAACCCGTTCGAGCATGTTTTCCCTCAGGGTTATGATTACACAGGAGACCCTTACTGGCAAGCTGTGAACTACAGTTCACTCCCACCTAGTGGTCCATTGGGAGACACTTGGGCTGCTGGGCAGTCTACTTTTGGTTACCCTCCGGGTTACCAGCAGCCACCGCAGCCGCAGCCGTACCAGCCACCGCAGCCGCAACAGTACCAGCCACCGCCACCGGCGCCTATGATGTCGCCGCCGCAGGTTCAGGAAATCCTGCATGGGATTGATAGCATGCGACGTGAGTTTCAACACGAGATGCGAGCTGATCGCCGTCGCACCAGTGGCATGTTCAAGAAGGTGTTTGACCTGCTCAAGGGTAAGAGCAAGAGGGATCATTAAATCCTTTAATTATTGTCTCATTTACTCATGTCCCTGCGTGGACATCCATCCTTGTACTCTACCCCTGCGTGGGTATATCTATCTTATTCTACCCCTGCGTGGGTATGCTGTTCTGTTGACCCCTGCGTGGGTTTGCTTTATTTTATTTTGCTTTATTTTATTTTTGTTGTTATTGTTTAGCCCCTGCGCGGGCATGTTATTCATGATATTCATGTTATTTCAAAGTCCCGTTTAGGGCAAAAGATGTACTTGTACTTTGTTTGAAATTTGAAATGGTTAATTTGAATTTCTCATTTTATTTATATGCATGAATATAATATTAAAATAATGGAAAATATCAATTTTTATTTGATTTGCCATTTATAAGAATCTTAGTAAGGTATAACCTAGCTTGAATGCCTTATTAACAGGCCTGGCCCTGATGGTAAAACCTGGTTGAAAAGATTCAACTCCCTGTTAACATCTGAAAACATGTTAACATTCCTGGCTAAGCGTGATCGATAGAATCACACAAGCCACCCTTTTTAATAAATTATCTACAGATTTTATCTGTATACAAGTCTATTAATGACTTGATACCTACGGGTTATGACTATGTCATATAGTGGCAGTTGTGGTCTATGACTCCCTGCCTAGTAAAGAAATATCTACAGATTTTATCTGTACACAAGTCTGTTTATGACTTGATACCTACGGGTTATAACTATGTTATATAGTGGCAGTTGTAGTTTATAACTCCCTGCCTAGTAAAGGGTTATTTGTTTAATTATACAATTTATAATCCTATAAAAATCTAAATTTATAATTTAGTAATTGTCCGATGTGACTAGGCCTATGGTGCCAATATATATATTTTCATTCCTTGATTGCTAATAAGAGCCTGAATGAAATTTATTAAATTAACTGCTAAGGTTCTTGATACCATGGTTAATAAATCGTCTAGAACGATAAAAACTGTTAGGTTCTAAATAAGACCTTGTCCTTTATTGTAGCTTAAAGCTACAATGGCCAAATCGGAGGAGACCAACAGTCACTCTGGGGAACACTCAGATAATGCAAAGATTCACGTTACCGGTGCAGAATTGCAAGCACTGATAGATAACGCTGTTGCCAAAGCTATGGATAGGCAATTCAGGGAATCTAGTGGTACTCGGAGTAGGACCCGAACAGAAACGCACGCAAAGCCCAAGACTCATTCTGAGGCTCATAGTAAGCCACCCTCTAAAAAGAGTGAGCCAAAGAAAGCTGAGGATGATAATCACTCCTCCAACCACAGCAGCGTCCCAAAGCAGGAGATTAAGCTGAAACGTGACACGTACAGCAGGTCCTGTACGTACAAGTATTTTGTATCTTGCAAGCCCAGAGATTTCACTGGGGAAAAGGGAGCCGTCGATTGCATGACGTGGATTGATGAGATGGATACTGTGGTTGATATCAGCGGGTGTGCTGATAGGGACGTCGTGAAGTACGTGTCCCAGTCATTCAAGGGAGATGCGTTAGCATGGTGGAAGTCACTCCTACAAGCTGCCGGTAAGGCCACACTGTACGGTTTGTCATGGGAACAGTTTGTGGCCCTGATCAAGGAGAATTTCTGTCCGCAGCATGAGGTCGAGCGAATTGAATCGGATTTTGTATCCTTAGTTATGAAGAACCTCGATTGTCAAGCGTATCTTACTACGTTCAACACCTTATCCCGGTTAGTGCCTTATCTGGTGACCCCGGAGCCGCGTAGGATTGCTCGATTTATTGGGGGTCTGGCACCGGAGATAAAGGCTAGTGTCAAAGCTTCAAGACCTACTACATTTAGATCCGTAGCAGATCTATCCCTCTCCCTCACTCAGGATGTGGTAAGATTGAGAGCCATGAAGAGCACTGAGGAGAACAAACGGAAACGTGAGGATGACACCTCACGAAGATCTGAAAAGCGACATAGAGGGAACAACGACCACAGGAAAGGGTCGGGGTCTAGGAAAAGTGATCATCAGTCGGGTGAGAAACCCAAATGCAAGGTTTGTAGGAGACACCACTTTGGGAGGTGTCGGTTAGAAACAAAATCCCAGTCTTCAGAAAAACGATGTGGAATCTGCAAGTCCACAGACCATAAAGCTGTGGATTGCAAGAAGATGAAGGATGCAACGTGTTTTGGTTGCAACGAGAAAGGGCACATTCGGCCCAACTGTCCAAAGAATGCGAAGAAGGCTGATGATGGGAAGAAGACTAATGCGAGAGTCTTCAGAATGGACCCAAAGGAAGCAGTCCTTGACGACAACGTCATTACCGGTACGTTTCTTGTAAATGATGTTTTTGCTAGAGTCTTGTTTGATTCAGGAGCTGATAAGTCGTTTGTAGATGACAAGTTTTGTAAACTGCTAAACCTTCCTGTTAAAACCTTAAGCGTGAAATATGAGGTGGAATTAGCCGATGGAACCTTAGAAACCGCCTCGACTGTTCTAGATGGATGTGTTATATCCATTAGGAATCATTCTTTCCCGCTATCCTTGCTTCCCTTTAAGTTAGCTGGATTCGACATAGTGATAGGCATGGATTGGTTGTCGAGTAACCAAGCCCAGATTCTGTGCAACAGAAAGCAAGTAATAGTTAAGACTCCGTCTGGTGAGTCACTTACTATTCAAGGAGATACCCAGCATGGATTGCCGGAGCAAGTGTCCATGCTCAAGGCATCCAGATGCATGCAGAAAGGATGTGTCATTTATATGGCACAAGTTACCATTGATGAGCCGAAGCCGAAGATTGAGGATATCCCTGTTATCTCGGAATATCCTGAAGTTTTCCCTGAAGAGCTACCTGGTTTGCCACCAGATAGGCAAGTAGAGTTTCGGATAGATATCATTCCAGGGGCAGCACCTGTAGCAAGAGCACCATACAGATTGGCACCAACGGAGATGAAGGAGTTGAGGACGCAGTTGGATGAATTGTTAGCTAAAGGTTTTATTAGACCTAGCTCGTCTCCTTGGGGAGCGCCAATCTTGTTCGTTAAAAAGAAGGATGGGTCGATGCGTCTGTGCATCGATTATCGTGAGCTTAACAAGGTCACTATTAAGAATAGATATCCGTTACCCAGGATCGACGATCTGTTCGATCAGTTGCAAGGAGCAAGCTATTTCTCCAAGATTGACCTAAGGTCAGGTTATCATCAGTTAAAGGTCAAGGATGAAGATGTGCACAAGACCGCGTTTAGGACTCGTTATGGACATTACGAGTTCCTAGTGATGCCGTTCGGGCTCACCAACGCACCAGCCGCATTCATGGATCTCATGAATCGCGTCTGCAAGCCTTATTTAGATAAGTTCGTCATCGTCTTTATTGATGACATTCTTATCTACTCGAAGAGCCAAGCTGAACATGAGAATCACCTTCGTTGTATTCTCAAACTTTTGCATCAAGAGAAGCTTTATGCCAAATTCTCGAAGTGTGAATTTTGGCTTCGAGAAGTCCAGTTCCTTGGACATGTAGTAAGCGAGCGTGGTATCCAAGTAGATCCCGCTAAAGTAGAAGCAGTCATGAACTGGCAGGAGCCGAAGACTCCTACCGAGATTCGCAGTTTCCTCGGATTGGCAGGATATTATAGGCGATTTATCGAGAACTTCTCAAGAATTGCTGCGCCCCTAACTTCGTTGACACGTAAGAAGATTAAGTTTGATTGGGGCCCTAAGCAGCAGGAATCCTTCGACATTCTGAAGCAGAAGCTGAGCAATGCGCCAGTATTGACGTTGCCCGATGGTATAGATGAATTTGTGGTGTATTGTGATGCATCACATACTGGCATGGGCTGTGTACTCATGCAGAAAGGCAAAGTCATTGCCTACGCTTCTCGACAGCTCAAGGTGCACGAGAAGAACTACACCACCCACGATTTGGAATTGGGTGCGGTTGTATTTGCATTGAAGCTATGGAGACACTACTTGTATGGAACCAAGTGTATAATCTATTCGGATCACAAGAGTCTTCAGCATCTGTTCAATCAGAAGGAATTGAACATGCGACAAAGGCGATGGATGGAAACTCTAAACGACTATGATTGCGAGATACGATACCATCCAGGCAAGGCAAATGTGGTTGCCGACGCCTTAAGCAGAAAAAGAAAGGGTTAAACCGAT